>NW_022980823.1:0-13185 GCF_902652985.1 Pecten maximus
ATTTGTGCTGATTTTTTTAGCTGTGATAACTTTGTTGTATATCACTGGATCTTTACTGAAATGATGTCTGTGCAATTTTCATATTTTATATTAAATCATTATAATAGCAGAGTTTCCTGCAACTTACTATTCTATAAACATACATACCTGGTATTTAAGCGGTAAACTTATTTTTTGCGTTTTTCGCCCAAAAGGCATTCCGCTTAATCAAGATTTTGTTAATTCTAGTTTCTGTAGAACACTGTTTATATTTGTATACTGTAAAACATACATATTTTAGCAGTAAACTTATTTTAGCATGTTTCACACTGGATGCATCTAGCTAAATTATAATAGCGCTAATTGTAGATTTTTACTCATATAAAGTTTTCTATGGCAAATGTTTTGAGTCCACGAATTCATCAATTTTGCTATTGAATAATTCTATTCAAACCTGTTTATTAGCTAAAATATAAGTGTGCTAAAATATGTATGTTTAACATTGTTTGGTTTTTTTTATTTTTTTTTTTTTACAATTTATGCACTTTGTATCTGCAATGTCTAAATTGTGTTGTTGTTTAGATCTTTTATCAAAATTATTGTAAACATTATATTATCACTTTAATGTACATAAACAAGATCTCTCTAGCATATGTTATGCAAATATAGCAATTAGGAAATTCATCAATTTGTTAATAACATGACCAGCACATATTTCTATATCTGATAACTTTTAAAGCAAAATCAAACCTGTCTCATCTTTTATAGGCGGTCTCTTTATCCAGGTTCGGTTAACTAGTAACTAGCATTGGGAGGGAAAATTTGGTCGCATAGGAGAGGTTGTCGCATTATTCAGGTGTTCAATAAGGCAGGTTTATCTGTACGAAAAAAATATTGAACTTTTTCTGTCTAAGGATGGTTTGATACATGCTTTATCATAATTCATTACTATTCGAAGGGTTCGAACACTTCAAGTTTAATTCCATGTCAAACTTAAATCTGAGGATCTCAGCCTCACAAAAATCATGGCAACTTATTGAACCTCACATGGTAAGTGTGGCGACCATGGGTGACAGACAGTTGGTATACGTTCTCTATATGATGTTGATTTGGTCTCTCCTTTCACATTGTGCATGCTACAAGGCCCCAACTATGTATATGTAATGTAAATATCCAAATATAGGCTGGCATTGTTTCATGTTGATAATTTTCAGCATTTCATCAACATTTTTCACTGACGACAATTCAGATCTTTCTAACATTATTTCCGGAGACATTTAACCAACCAACCCCCCTGTTTACGTTTGGTTTGGTTTGTTTTGTTTAACGTCCTATTAACAGCCAGGGTCATTTAAGGACGTGCCAGGTTTTCGAGGTGGAGGAAAGCCGGAGTACCCGGAGAAAAACCACCGGCCTACGGCCACCGCGGCCCCTGTTTACGAGGGAGACTAGATTTTGGACACTAAATTTTAGCTTAAGCTATGAGTTAAAGCGCTAAATATTGTTAAAGATTTAACAATCCAATTAGTTTAGAAGAAAAGGCAGTTTTGAATATGTAATTCCTAAAATTATGGCATTAGCTATGATTCTTAAGTTCAGAAAATAAAGCACGCCCATGCATTCTCTTGTGGAGAGTTTGCAAGTACAAAATGTATGTGGCAAAATTTGGTAAATGAACAGGTGTTTTCACCAAATCTGTTCAGTTGTTACTTAGAACCGACCAAAAGTTTTTGTTTCATATGGTAAATACAGAATAATGATTATTCATTTCATATCATGCTTTGTACATGTATATATGCACTCTTCAAATTCAATGTAATTATTTGTCATTTTGAAGTAAATAAAACTTGAGGCTTTTTAAAACATTACTTCATATGAAGTTTCCCATACTTGTTCATTTTGTTTAAATTTTTAAAGTTTTGTCTATATACATAATGTATTTTGTTTCATTATTAAATAATCTCATTGTTTTTACATATCCGCGATTCAATTGTGCTATTAATTGTTTGTGACACATTTATTAGGTACAAAACATAGAATATAGCTTTCACTTCATTTATCTTTGATGGATACCAGGGTGCAAAAATTGACAGAGATTATTTTCTACATGGATGAAACAGTTGACAAGGCTGCAAGCACAGGGTCTTGACAATAATAAGTGATCGTTGGGCCGGATCCTGGGATTAATTTGTCATTCTGGGCACAGGTGCCCGACTCGTTTTATAAAATAATAACATATAAGAATACATATGAATCAGATGTACTCTTATATGTTATTATTTTATAAAAACGATCCGGCACCTGTGTTCTGGGTCATGGGAATGTGTCAAGCCCCTGTGTGGTAGAGCAGTAATTTTCAATACTCTAGGGTTTATATATATATGTACTCATTCACTTTCACGCTCTGCACTCGTGGGATGTTACATAATAAAACTGAGGCTGTCTTGTAGACAAAACAAAGAAGCTACATTGCAGTTTCATAATCTGATAATCGTAAAGCGAATCTTGAAGTCGTCTCATTTGAAACATGGTTGTCGTTCTTTAGCTCAGCAGCGATTAATTGTTAACCTGGCACTGGACTTCTACACATGTGCACATGGGGCTTGGCACGATTTTATAAATGATAGTCCATATATATATACTCAAGTTATATATGAAAATTTGACAATTTACTTGTCTGTACTGTCGTTATTACTACTTGACAATTATGTATAAATATATATATATGTTGCACAGGGGCTTGGCATGATTTTATAGATGATAGTCCATATATATACAGTATATGTATAATAGTGATTATTTAAGCATTGAATGGCTTTCAGTTTGCATTCATAGTCAATATGAATGCCAACTGGACAGAGGCAAATTCCATGAAGCGCACTAGCGCTTCATGTTGAATTTGCCTCTGTCCAGTTGGCATTCATATTGACTATGAATGCCAACTGAAAGCCGTTCAATTCTTATATTTACCATCTGTGATTTTTTTTATTTGTCATGCGATTTTTGTTTTGAAATTTTCAAATTCAAATTTCCCGCGCTTACCAGTAGCAGAGATCACTTCCTGTTGGCAGTTCATAGGCTGGTGAACTCGCAACTGAATTGGTAGGGTTATATAGTGGCAGTGCCATACAATGGTAAATATATATATATATATATATATGGACTATCATTTATAAAATCATGAATGATAGTCCATATATATATATGTATAATAGTGATTATATATATATATATATATGGACTATCATTTATAAAATCATGCCAAGCCCCTGTGCAGGTGTGCATTCGATTTGCCTATAACATATCCCATCTGTGCATAGAGCCAGTCTGATTAAAACACTGTTTTGTATAATGATATGTATTTTAATCAAATTGGTTGAGAGCGAAAATGAATAATTATTTGAGTATTGAGGATAACATTATGTTGCTTTGGATTACTTTTGACAAAAATTGTTATATTTTGTGAAAGTGTCATATGTCCTACAACCAATTAAATACTCCGTCAATAAGATGTCTGTTAGAGGATTGACATGTCCTACAACCTTTAAATATAAACCCCGTCAATAAGATGTCCGTTAGAGGATTGACATGTCCTACAACCTTTAAATATAAACCCCGTCAATAAGATGTCCGTTAGAGGATTGACATGTCCTACAACCTTTAAATATAAACCCTGTCAATAAGATGTCCGTTAGAGGATTGACATGTCTTCAACCTTTAAATACAAACTTTGTCAATAAGATGTCCGTTAGAGGATTGACATGTCTTCAACCTTTAAATACAAACTTTGTCAATAAGATGTCCGTTAGAGGATTGACATGTCTTCAACCTTTAAATACAAACTTTGTCAATAAGATGTCTGTTAGAGGATTGACATGTCTTCAACCTTTAAATACAAACTTTGTCAATAAGATGTCCGTTAGAGGACTGACAAGTTAGGCTACAACCTTTAAATACAAACTCTGTCAATGAAATGTCCGATAGATATAAACTTTGTCAATAAAATGTCCATTCAAGGATTACAACCTTTTTATTATATTATGTTATCCAGTTTTGTCATTTTCTTAAAAATAAGTTTATTATGAAATGTGATGTCCTCATGACAGATTTTTCCGTCGTACTTGTTTTTTTGATTATTTTGAGAACAAAACAGCTCTACTCTTAATTTCATCATCTGTGTTTTTGTGAAATAATTTCCATATATATTGAATAAATTGATTATAATATAATGCCCATTGTCATTACTTTGTCATTTTATATCCATGTCAAAATTTAATGTGTGCCGGTACAGGCAGATTATAATAGATGTACTTGAGGAATGGATGCACAGGCTGGCCGGGGCATGTTAAAAACACAGGGGCGTAATAATTGTAACAATGATTCTGGGGGAGTTAAAGGGGCAATGCCTTGTATGCTTGTTAAAATCTTTAAAAAAGACAAATTTTAGATCGCTGATGAAACTTATTTTCGAGTTATACAGTTTCGAGTGTGCGGTCACCAGCTTGACTCGAATTTCCTCCTTCACCCTTATAAATAATCCGTCATCTGGCCCAATTAAGGAAACTCATTCACCTATTTTCCCCCTAGAAAAGTCACCCGGGAAATCATCCCGGGGGGGGGGGGGGGGGGGGGGGGGGGGGGGGGGGCTAAGTGATACAACTGTAACAAGGAACTTAAAGACAGAGAACGGACAAAAGACTGACAACTGTAAGACAGCATTCAGACAGAAGGACCAATTGAAGACAACTATTTAAAATATCAAACGAACAGGAGTAAGAGGGACAATGCCATGGCCACAAATGGAGAGACGGACGACAAAGACACGGAAAGCGTATAAATTGGAGACAGCAAACTGCCGATAGGTGACAACTTCCAAGATTACAAACAGCGAATGACAGAGAACGCGAATTCAACAATTTGACGGAAGACAGAGAAATTGAAAACAAGAAACGGACGAAAGATGGAGAAATTGAAGACAACAAACGAAGGACAACTTCCAATTCCACAAACAGACGATTTAGTCAGATAACTCTAATGCAACAAATGAACGGTAGACAGATAATTTTAAGACAACAAACGGACGGAAGGACAAATTAAAGACAATGGAATGGACAACAAGTCTTAAGACAAAAGAAATGAATGACAGAAGACTGGCATCACAGTTCAGCAGGTAACACTATAACCAGTGTAGCACTGTATATGATGTAAGAAAAGAGAGAGATGGGAGACAGAATGAAAAGTTGATATGTTAATGCCAGTTAATTATAAAGAGAGACAGACAGATAGACAGATGACCTAAAATTTAAATCGATTACTGAATTTAATAAAAAATTTGAACATATTAAAAAATATAGCCGTTTTGTTCATCAGAAAATTGAGGAGAATCCCAGAGGAAAACATTGAGCGTCACTTTACAATAGCGGGAGAGATTATGAAATAAAATTTCAGGCTCTCTTCTATGCAATATATAATCAAAAGTATTCCAGTCTATCGTTCACATCACTGGAGAATCGGGCAGATGCTGGATGAACTATTTGGGGTATGGAAGGTTGAAAGGCATTCGGCTTACCTCGGCCGATTCCGGTACCCTTCCGAGATATGACGAGTGGGTTTAATGGGTCGAAAAATGACTGTAACTGGTTGGGTACTATTTCTGTTGTGTATTTTGCGACCCCTTTCACATTATTTGTGTACGTCACAATTTATTTTCCCGTGCACGTGAAGCGATAGAAGGGACATAACTCCGTCAAGCTTAGCGATTTTAGGAGTAGCGAGACCTGAGTCGACCGTGTCATGGTCAAATGGTAATCCACTTAAATGCATATATTGTTTAAGATCTTTATACAATACAAATAAAGGAGTGATATTGGTTGATTTCGGATATTGAAACTCTCACTAATAAATCAGTGTGGATATTTTCTACAAATTAGCTTTACTAATAGATTAGTGTGGTATTTTCTACAAAATAGCTTTACTAATAGATCTGTGTGGGTATTTTCTAGAAATTAACTTTTCTTTTTGGAAAGCCAGACACCGCAAAAAGTACGTGTTATATTAATTCTGTAGTAGATTCGTATAAATATTTTCTAAATTCACATTGATATAATGAAGAGCTCACCACAGCCAATTACACTATGCTACTTTATAAACGAAACAGTCTTGGGGCTGATATCTGTCGAACGCACATCAATCCAACTTCACTAGCCAATGCTTCTGATTGCGTTGCTCTCCGGATTCATAAATGTTCTGGAGTTTAACTTAATCAGAAACCTTGCAAGGCTAGCGAAGATGACATAAATCGGAAGCATTCGGTATTTTCCGTAGACGAGAAATACACTCATCACATCTCGGCAGATTCCGTACCTACATTCACCATTTTTCACTCGTCACATCTCGGCCGATTCCGTACCTACATCTAACCTCGTCTGTCACTCGTCACATCTCGGCTGATTCCGTACCTACATCTAACATTTGATGAAGGGTACCGGAATCGACCGAGGTTAGCCTAATGATCATTTGGATGCCGGAATCAGCCGAGGTTGAATGTTGAAAGCACTCTGTTGCGGAAAATTTCGACGGTTTTTGACTAGGTCTTATACTTTTCTATTATGGTGGGAACTGAAGATTTAGAAACTAATATTACATGGTGGACACTTAATTAATAGCACGAACACCAAAAGCCAGGAGAAAGGAAATGCAACGACCAGACCGGAACTCGATCGTGTCCGGATCCACCGAACTCTCTACTATTTGAGCCACATGTACATGTACCTGGCCACAATCGTTATCAAACATAGACCAACAGCTGTCGTTTACCTACGGATGTTTGTAAAACGTGTTTACCTGCATCACGTGACAAATGGTCAGTTTATTGCTATTTTAGTGACCTACTTGTCATTTTCTGTCATTTTACACCCATTTTAGAGGTCACGTGATATTAAGGGTGAGTTATGATAAACTGGCGGATTGTAACCTATACTCGCTACCATGGATCAGTGACCACGGTCGGTAGTGTAGTGTAAAGACTCCGGATAGTATGAAATGTGTGCCCAGGATAACATTGCATAAACAATGATAATATAGATGTTATCCAGCGGTTAAGATACTATATATCATCGCGGTTTCCGCTTAGCCTCGACCGATCTCATTCATGGGGACACTGACACAAAAAGTCTCGTATTCATTAATTAATTATGAATCAAATCCAGTAATCTAATTGGTTCCGTAGATAATGGCTACGGAAAATCTGACCAATCAGAAATGTCGCTTTATATGCTTTTTGGTTTGTTCGACAAGATGTTGAATAACAAACAATGCCGAACGGAAGCGAACGGAGAGAGCTAACCATGGCACAGGATGTGATGAACTTTAGAAACACGGAGTGTTTTGAAAAGTGAATAGTGTGAACTTCTGCTATCGGCATCGGAATAGTTTATTGGAATAGTTTACTTGAATTGTTTATTAATTTGATAATCTATAGTCATAATGACTTTTTTTTTAAATTATATCTTCATTATAACTCTCTCTCTCTCTCTCTCTCTCTCTCTCTCTCTCTCAAATATGTAAATATGCGTCATCTTGTAAAAATACATGTATTATATGTATGTAAAATTATATAGGGAAAGGGCTTAATATAAGTTTGATAACTTGTGCCTAATTCCCATGTATATATTAAGATACAATAAAATATGTTTAAATCAAATCAAAAACAATGCCGTTGTGCATTTCTTTTTCGAGCCGAAGAGGAGCTTCAGCAATAAAAACAATTTTAATTGGTCGATAAAATATGAATATTCATGTCAAACGATGGTTTCTTAAGTCAGTGTTCCAATGGGTCAAGCGAGTGAAACATAGAGAAGACTCCACGTACACCGGTGAGGGTAAGATACTCGCGCTGCTTCTTTCTTGACACTTTTTAGATCCCTGGCTCGATACATAACACAACATCTACACGTCCGAGGTGTTCAGAGTGAGATAATGTCAGTAAACTGATTCAGGTACACGTCCGAAGAGTTCCGAGTCCTAGAACGACGTCGTAAAACTGGCGCAGATGCGCGTCCTAGGTGTTCCGACTGAGATGATGACATCACTGGTACAAGTACACACCCGAGATGTTCCGAAGAAATAATGAAAACGGTATACTGGTTCACCGTTGCGTCCGAGATGTTCCGAGCGAGAAAATGACGTCAAGCTGGTACAGGTTCTAGACTGGATTACCTGCCGTAGTTTTTCTGATCTCCGCTAGGCTTCGCTTCGACTATTCATGAGCTCTGCCTAGCGGAGAGAAATGGTACTAAGGCGGATAATCCAGTCTAGTTCTGGTTCGAGGTGTTCCCAGACAAATAATGACGTCTTTGAACTGGATTTATTTATTTATTTAAAGGGTTTTACGTCCGCTATTACGGCCTTGCGGCCTTTCAGCTGACGAGTTGAACTGGATCACCTGCCTTAAAGGGGGGCCGAGACTATAAAAGGAAATGGGCGGAGCTTATTTCAAAATGTTTAACTTTTTGAGCAGGTTTCACTTCAGGAGCAATATTTATGCCGATGTATCACATTTAAAAAATATATCACACTAAAAATAAGCATGCATGCACATACAGACATGGTTAACATATCTGCCAAACCTTTTTGTTCAAACTCAAATAATAAATCAGTAATTACAACTTTAAAACCTGAAGTGTTGTTCATCTGACAGTTAGTTGTTCCAAATAAGGAGAGTTGACCTTTGCTAACCCCATATGTAATATAGTCCATAACAACTCCACATGCCTGCTCCACGTGGTCTCTGTGCTGCATGTGTTTATACAGTGTAAGTGTTAGATGAAGATTTAAAGTGCATGCTTACATACCTTTAAGCCCATATTATTTTCCATATATCAAAATATTTGTCACTAATCACAGACAGGTAGGAAATTCTTCAGCCATGAATTGAATATGACAAAGCTGCATGTATATCATGAAGTATAGCCACTTTTGCTCTTTTAGCAAAGTATATGTACTGACACAATTGTAATTATTTACACCATTTCACAGAGAAAAAGTCCTACACCCATCTATGACCCATGTATGGTTTACCAGATGGGTTTGGATACATGCTTCGCACTTTCAATAAAACACAGTGGGGAATAATTTCCCGTTTGGTCCACACACAGCCATCATTCTCACTTCTTCCCATGTGTGCCTGTTTTCTTCTTTTATATATATGGTTTGTCCATACACCTCTTCGTGATAGCAATGTCCAAAACTTTTTATATCTCTCTTTTCTTAAAGCTGAATTTCGTGCATGTGCAGGTGCACCATTTCCCAGCCATGCTTGGACATCTGAAGTAATACATGGATTACATAAACAGTCTTCACACCCTTCTGTTATGTCATCTTCATGGTCAATATCTGGCACTCTACTACATCTATCAGTGTGGTCACATGCTGTTTCAACTGTTTCCTGGTTATGGTGGTTATTAACATTGGTTGAGATAACATGCTGTGCTTCCTCCTCAGATATGCTAAAGGGGTTACTGACCACAGCATCATCAAAGTCCCAGTCATTATGGTTGAACAGAGATGATATTACATCTATTTGTTCACATGTTAGTCTTAGTTGTACAAGTCTCCTTTCGTCTTCCATTTCTCAATGCTATAAACTTCTGACCACTGCTGTGAATGTGGATAAAGGAAGAATTTTGGCGCTTTTGATGTGTTGGCGGGAGATGGCCGGATCTTGGTCAGTTTATTTTGCTAGGGTTTACAAGGCTGTGTTATGTCATGAAATAAATTGTCCTATATCTTACCACAACATAAATAAAATTGTATTCTACAATTCAATATTACTATTAGTACGGATACAAGATATACGTGTCCAAGATAAAATTACTTTGTGTTCATATATCAATGCAAAACAAATTGTGTAATATATATTATTTACAACACCCCCGGTCAAGTAGAACAGTCCAATTGCATGTGTGTAGTAAATACTCAACCCCTTACACATGTGAATCAGTCTTAAGAATAACTATGGCAGAACAAAATCCATCAAGCACCAGCTCTAGGGAGAGACATGTATCTGATACAGGAGAAATGATGAGAGATAGAAATTTGAGAAGAAAAGAAAACCCTAATAAGGCCATTCTTGGAAACATAAAGTTTTATGTCAATTCTGAAGGTAAAAAGGCAGAAATGTTCAGCAAACTGGAAAAAGCAAAACGTGTGCTTAGAGAGAGAATATCTAATGTGACCAACGCAGAAATTCTACATGAAGCACTTGACCTGTATTTGAGGACATACGATGACGAAAGCTTGGATAACAACAGCGACAGCAATTTTCATCAATATTTGCATTGTAGCCAAGATGAAACCAAGGAAGATATATTCTTGACAACACAGTCAGCAATTAGAAACATGTCTGCTGGAATTCACCAACACAGTCGGATATGTAGGAAAAACATAGATGTAAAGGATATACGCCGCAGTGGACATGCTGGAAAGGTCACATTTATGTGTGAGGACAAGCACACGTTCAAATGTGATACGTCACCACATATAGGAGGTGGGAAGTTCTATGTCAATCTTCGAATGATGCATGCAGTGTTCGGAAGTGGACTTCGTTTTACTCAATATGAAAGAGCATGTAACAGTGCTAATATTGGAGTATGTCCAGAATCTTACTTCGGAAGTGTGCACGATGTTTACTGTGATGTAACATCTGATGTTACGCGTTCATGCATTAGGGATGCAATTGATGAAGAAGTTGCTCATACTATTCTCCAATGTGATGAGGAAAGTGAGGAATACAGAGGAATAAATATCTTGTCTGATGCAAGGCATGGATGGAGGAAAAATGCAGCTCAATCAGATGTTATTGCCTTGGGATCTGCAACCCATAAGGTAGTAGGTGCAGTAACGGTAACTCGTGATGATGACCCAGTGAGTCAACGACATGAACTGATAGGAGCAAAAAAAATCTATGACCATTTTGAAGAAAACGGAGTGAATGTCAATATCCATGGACACGACAGAAATTCATCGATCAACAAATATCTGGACACTGAGCAACCAACAGTAACTAACGCAAATGACACTTGGCATGCTACAAAAGGTATTGCAAAAGTGCTGAAGGCAGTGTCATTAGGACCAAAGAAGATGCACGCAGTTACATGGCACAATGAACTCTCAGACAAAGCAGGGTCCATCAAAACCCACTGTTATTATGCTATGAAAAACTGCAGAAAATCGTCCCAAAAACTTAAAGAACTCCTAGAGAATACTGTGGAACATTATAAAAATAATCATGAAAAGTGCTTGGAAAATTCTAGATGTAGGAAGGACAACAATTACATTCCATCAAAAACCATCATAAAGGACTCTGACGCTGAGAGAATTCTTCTTAAAGCCATTCGCGGATTGCAGATTTATAGGAATGCCTCTGATTACATTCACTGCATGGACACACATTATGTGGAGTCCTTTAATAATGCTTCTCTGACATACCATGACAAAAGGATAGCATTCGGGCACCGAGAATATCAGAGGAGGACAAACATGGCCATTCTGGATTGGAACCATAATGTGGACAGGGAGTACACTTCCATCTCGTATTTTGAGGATGCTAGACACCCCAGAAAACATGCTGGACATAAAAATTTATCTCCAAAGAGTTTTTCATTCCTCAATGAAATATGGGAACATGTCATGGACCATTACAACATGATATAGAAATACTGTGCATGACATGTGACTTTATAAATATACAGTGTACAACATGTGTGAGGTTGTAAATACAGTGTACAACATATGACGTAAATACAGTGTACAATATATGACGTTGTAAATACTACAGTGTACAACATATGTGAGGTTGTAAATACAGTGTACAACATATGTGAGGTTGTAAATACAGTGTACAACATATGACGTAAATACAGTGTACAATATATGACGTTGTAAATACTACAGTGTACAACATATGACGTTGTAAATACAGTGTATATTTATAAATCATTTTACAAACAAAGTAGATACCCTGTTATACTACACACAGTTATTAAACATAATGTACATTGATATATTGCACTGTCATGATGAAATTTATTTGGAATACATTTTATTCCTTCATATGTGGATTATAAATGAAACTTCTTTTAAATTATATGCAATTATTTGTTTTGTTGAACATAGTTTACATTTTAATAGAGTAAATATCAGTAATGAATATATATATATATGCATCAAATTACTAACATAAAATGTTAATAGATTACTGATACAAAATTTAAATAAATTACTTATTTAATATTTTATCTAAAAACATTATGTCTCCTTGTTATACCTCTTTAGTTTTTATTGATACAGTGTATACATTTAGTAAGTGACCACCAAACAGATAATCACTCAGCCAGCATGATACCGTATGTCCAGTACCATGTGCCTGTGTTTACAAACACACAGTGGGGCTATTTTTATTGCTGCCAATCTGTTATCTCCCACCCCTCAATTACCACGCTTGACTCCGGTAGGGACCCATGCTCAGCCCGCCTTTAATACCATATCTCTACGGTAGGTAACGGTAGATTCGAAGCGCGCCATGGCGGAGAGTAGGACAACTACGGCAGGCAACCCAGTCCAAGTATGTCTCAACCTGGCACAGATCGTGTTATATGGCGGTGGGGTTATTTAACATTTATATAAGATGACCACACCGTGCAAGTCCGCTCTTAGCACAATTACACATGGTCCACAAACAGTACCAAGTGGTTGGACAAACTACCAATATTTGTACAGCAGTAAACATGTGTGTAACTTAATCTCGCACAGATGGTAATCAAATTGTGTCTGTCTCCAAATTAACATACATATAGGTAGGTAAATAAGCATGTGATGGGATTTATTCATGATGATGTAAATTATATAAGTATATATAAATATACAGTATGTATATCGCACGGCTCGAAATCCCATTCCAGCAAATGTTCAGAGCTGATCTCTTGATCAAGATTACATATGTATGCCAAGATGTTGATAATTCAAATATCAAAGCAAAATATGATGATTTTCCAAAGTGTTCTTCAGTTTTATCAGAGACATGATATTTACGTCTCTAGTTTCATACACTATTTCTGAAGAAGTTTGGCAATTATTATTATTGGCATTAACAGCTAATGATTTTCTGATCACCCAACAGGTAAGTTGATTTCAGGTTCATCTAACTAT
>NW_022980824.1:0-13173 GCF_902652985.1 Pecten maximus
GGGGAAAAAGTGTGTGAGCGACATTTTTGACCGGAAAACACATTTCATGCGCGACACATTTAGCAAACAAAAACTAAGGGGAGATAATTTGCTATTGGAAAATAAATTCCTTGCATGAACACTTACTTCCCTCACTTAAATAAAGAAAAGGGGGGAAAAACTTATTTCAAGCTCGGCCAATGATTTTTTTTATTCAAGTTTGGAAAGATAATTATATAAGCAACAAGTTACAAAAAAATAGATGCAAAATTACATCATTTTTAATTATTTCTGGAAATTATTTAACTCACTGTTCACTCTAAATAAAAGTATTTACTTAGATATGTTATGAAAACTATGTTGTAAGATAGATGTCAGTCAATGAATGCAAATTATCACAATGATCTCACTTTCTAGCTACAATATAACAATATAATATCTGAATGAAATTTCAAATGTTTCCTTTGGTTTAAAACAAAGACAATGATACAAAAAAATAAAAAGGGCTGTACTAGCAGTTGTACTCACTATATAGGCCTACAACTCAGTGCTTTGTAGGTGGGGACTGATACTTAAATTCTTAGTTTTTAACAAGACAGTATTTAGTTTAAGAAAGTGAGTATTTGTGGACATGTTTTTGTCTTTCAAAACGTGAATTGAGAAAGTTTCTGCCAAAATAAGTCTCTGCTAATTGATACTAAGTATGCTAATGATACGGTGATTTAAACGACATGTTACCTACCGGCAACTAGGCAAATGGTCGTTATTGTGAATTTATTTCCGAATATATTACGGTGTCTGTTTACTGTCAAGTAGAGGTCATTTATGCGCTTGACATCAAAGGCAGTATACGAAGCCATTTGCAAGCGTTTAATCAACCATGATCGACCTGCTCCGAAACAATCACCACGCGTCCTCAGCTTAATTGGTTTTAATTAATTGTTTATTTATCGGGGTATTGTCACCCTTACAGTCAGTGAAGTGTCAGAATTTCGTTACGGTCTGTGAGCAGGTCAGTTAACTGACCAATACCCCACACATATGTCTTTCACCAGCCAGCAAGCGTTACCTGTCATAGGGCTAAGTGAAACTAACAAGATGAATAGGGGCTCCATACGGGGTTATCAAGACATATTCTCCAAAATCGGGAGAATACCCTATGTTTTATCTATAAGATCGGGAGACGGGGCAGGGAGTCTGAAATCGAGAAATTCCCGACTAAACCGGGAAAGTTGGCAAGTATGAAAATATTCAGATCTGCACTCTAAATATCATCCAAAGATCTTAATCATTGACTTATATGCCTTTGAGGAAAAACACATACCATACACATCATAGCAATCCACTTAACTTTTTACTACTTTGCAGTACCTGTAAATTTGAATCCATCCAGATTTGTATGGTAAATAAATAACTCTGGATAGCTGATCAGCTTGTAGCTTGATCTACATTCTCCATCTGGCCACCAGCAGTTGATAGCAACAAAGCGGACCTACATCAAGAAAAAGAAAAACAAACATTCAACTGATATATAAAACAAAAGACTTTATAACAGGATGATAGCCAAGCTATCATCATTATATAGCATCTTAAATTTTGATTCTTGATATAAAATTTAGCTATACCTCATCATCTACATCCATAAGATAGAACTGCATGTACTCCTCTGAATATATGATACAGAAGCATTTAAGTTCTTAACATTGTGAATATCCATTTATCGGAGTACAATTTTTCATGAATATAAATTGTGGAAATCTTACCCGGTTTTGAAAATATTTGGCTGCTTTAGCAAATTCGTCTCGAACTTGTCTTGATTTTGAACACCATGGTGCATAATACATCACAAACATAATTTCTTCTTGTTAAGGAGGTTTGTAACAGGGTTTATGTTTCCATACGGAAAATCCAAGACCGCTGACCCAACTGGAAAAAATCTCTCAGGTGGTTTTGGAGGAATCACCATCTGTTTTCCTTTAAAACTGAAAAGAAAAAAAATTGCAAGTTATATATAATTGTACACTACACATACTTCTCAGTACAAAAATTTTACTCTCCTTAAAAGCATGTAAAAATACCAGGAGAGGGTGTTTCGTAGGTTGTGTTTCCTTAATGTATGTCTGATCCTGTATCTCCTAATGACAATATGTACTTAACTACAGAAGTACTAAACTGAGATCTGCATGCAGGCAGAGTAATAGTGTTGAGTCGTTCCACTATATATGGCCTAGATCTAGAGTTTGGCTGTATGCTATAACTATGAGCAAACTCAGTGATATTGAGACGCTATGTTTCTAGCTTACCTTATATGCATGTACACTACAGATTCAATCTCTAGCAGAGGCATTAAGTAAATTTAATTAACCATGTATATATGTCTGTAGGATATTGCCAAACTTCAACAAATTGAAGATAATTGGCAAAGAGGAGAGCTTAAAATGCTAGTTCAAAATGGATCAAATAATTTTGGTTTACTAATATTTTTTTTTTTAATTAGAAGAGCTGACTTGAAAGAATCTAGAGAATCAATAAAGTAATTTGTGGTGATAAAGCATTCCAGTTGGTGATTCAATCGGATTGTTCTGGGACAGAATGAGAATTTTCTACCATGTGTTCTACATCATGTGTTCTACATGATGGAATTTGATATGAATTGAGGTGGGAATTTTGAGAAAAACGTTGGGTGGAATGAGAGTTTTTCTTTACAGCATGCCATTAGGTCATGCTTGATTTTGAAAATTGATGCAATTTTAAGTCTTGCATCTTTTCTTCTATTTGCTGAAGAGCGCCTATCTAAGATGTTTAACGTATCTCCAAGACTGGCAGCTCTGCATTGAACCATTTCAATCTTGTTTGTGTCATTTTTCAAGTGTGGATCCCAGGTAGAATAAGCATACTCCAATTATAAGGCTGGTCTTACTAAAGAGAAGTATGCTTGCATTTTGACTTGTGGATGAGGGAGGGGGGTTTGAAATCCTGGTAAATACTATAGCCACAATATAAAGCGAGACCTTCTCTGGCGCAATTTGTTGAGCAAAAGACTAGCTACAGTATAGCCTTAGTTTCCTCTGGCCCGACCCCATGTCTGGTGTAGGGTGTCAGGGCCAGAGGAAACTCAGGCTAAAGACTAGCTAGCTATTAACTATCCAGAGGTCTCTGGATAGATCCCTAGATGAGATGTTGAAGTAAATTTTAATTTACCACACTATCTGTTACACCTACTAAGCTGGGAATGTTCAGTTTTTTTCCCGAAAAACATGAATTCGTCCGATTCAGCTGAAAGTTTTGGTTTTTCTGATAGAAAATGTCGGTGTACCAAATGATTTGGTTTGGTTTGTTTTGTTTAACGTCCTATTAACAGCCATGGTCATTTAAGGACGTGCCAGGTTTGGAGGTGGAGGAAAGCCGGAGAAAAACCACCGGCCTATGGTCAGTACCTGACAACTGCCCCACGTAGTTTCGAACTCGCAACCCAGAGGTGGAAGGCTAGCGTTAAAGTGTCGGGACACCTTAACCACTCGGCTACAAATGATTGATCAGGGAGTGTCCAGGGACATTTTGCAAGCCCAGGAATTCGTTAATGAAGATTTTTTGATAATTTTTTTTTCTGTAACATACTTATGACATCATTATCTAACATCATGCAAAATTTCACTTCGATCAAATGATTGTATAATACGGAAATGCACCTCCTGGACACTCATTACTCACTGGTCACTCATTAGGCCTACTCACTGGTCACTCATTAGGTGCACCCGAAAACGTTTGCGTGCATCCAAACTGAGGAATTATTCGCAACATAGAATTATGGTTAACATTATTTATTAGGTCACAAACTGCTTCAATTCGAACATATTTCTATGCCGGCGTTATTTTTTTGACTGTCACAAATCTTGGGGCAGGCAAACCTCAGCAAGGGACACATGTCAGGTTCCCAGAATGTTAGCTCTAACAGTTGAGATAACAAGCATCACAGATGTCGTTTGTTGACATTTTCATCAGCCGATTTTATCAGGACGAGTGAACGAAAAGTTACCTGCTGCTGAAATTTATAAGCAGAAACAACGTGACTCCAATCACGGTAACAGACATGTTTCGGTGTTTCGCCATTGTCTTGTAAACACCATGTGTTCGATGCAGTAGTCCCTTACGTTGCCTGTCGGATGTTGTATTCGCCATCGAACAGTTAACCACGTCGATTTCACGTTCGAAACGAGATTTCGCATCACTGAATAGCACTTTCCATTATTTGGTCAATTCAGTATTATTTTTACAAAATACCTTCCTTAAAAACGTTATTTTTCATGCATTTCAAAAACATTCTCCTATAAAACTATATTTTTCGTTCATTTCAAAACTTGATTGACAAAACAAATACGCTGTTCTTCTGTAATTTAATTGGAAGCTGAGTCATTTTAGCATCAGAACAATTTTAACCTACTTTCGGTTGTCAAATCTAGTACCATTTGAATCGTGATGACCATATTTACACCAGGTGAACGGTCTGAGGATTATCAAATGAAAACAAATTATCTACTCGAATTAATCATTGTACGAGTTTCCTACCTTGGACCAATATTCTTTTACAGTCTGTGAAAATTAAAAAAAAACAACATTTAACATGATGATGATGACTTGTTATCGTTTTAATGTCAGAAAATACCACTACTATTACATAAAGCAAAAGTTCTAAAATAGGGCATTTACTTTTGATATAATGACCAATAAATCAGAAACATGTATTAAATTGTTAGAGGCCTATATAATTAAGTTTCTGATCAAATATGAGCAGTTGCGCTGATTTAATGCTATTTTTGTCAATATTGAACGATATATCCATTTCTGTAACCTAGCCGTAATATTAAAAAAATGGCCGAGCAGTTAAATGCACAAAAGCTTAATTTTAACATTCATCTATATGCATGCGGGAAAGAAATTATTTGGTAAATCCTTAATGCACCTTAATCAATTCATGCCAAATATCCAATACTTAATTAGATCAATATAATATATATATATATAGCTAGGTATATACAGTACACATTTTGTAATTCAAAATGACGAACATTTATTTAATTAGCGTTTCTGTCAATTAAATGCCCTAGCTGTTTCCAGAAGTGCTAATATTTTACACAGGAGCTAGCCTGCCTATAGCTGCCACTAGTTAATTATCTTTTCTTTATTTTTTTTTAAACTATCATGCAGATCTATTATTGCATTTTTGTTGTTCCATTATGTGTACACCTAATCTCGGTTTACATGTTTTCCATTATATGGTTATAGTTTTTAACGAAGACTATATGATTAAAAATGGGAAAAAAGTCATCTCCGAGTTATAATTTTGATTATAACATTTTCTTTTCTTTCATGTCTAATGATTTATTACTAAAAAAGTTGTCCAAAAAGTGATTAGCTTAATCACTTGTTTAGTGAAAATTTCATTTCTTATTTGTTGCCAACACTGTGAGTATATCGTCTTTAAATTATGCCAGTTGGAAGAGAATTAAGAATTACAGAATTTTTACAGAAGTTTTGTCAACTTAGTTCTACCAGAATTTTTTTTTATCAGGATTTGAAAAATGGTGTTAAAATGTGATTAGCCTAATCACCTTTAAAACAACTGGGCCCTGATTGTTGCGTAAAAATTGCGGATATTGATGCCTTCTTTAGAATTCTCAGCCTAAAACACCCCCTAAGATAACAATTTTGGATGTTATTTATACAAACTATATATATGAAGGTAATACGAAAATGTGGGCAAAAAATTGTTTAACGCAGGTGATCGAGTTCGTTTATTTGGATAACAAATGGGGAGCTGAGTGACAGTTATAGAAGGTAAAAGCAAGGTGTTTGAAGCCCAAGAAATAATGTACATACAGACAATATCCAGTTTTGCATTGTTGCCCCACATTGTTATGCGTTCCTGTCCAGTCCACCCTTCAAAGACCAAAACTTTACATATATACATGTACATGTATATGTAGCTGATGCTATCCGGGATAGGCCGGATTGTTCCCTGGTGACTTTGTTTATCTCTTTATCAAACTTAGCAAAGTCCCCGTTAATCATCAAAAGGCGATACAAAAAAAAAACCCAAAACACAAACAAACAAACAAACAAAAAAACAAATCATTACCAAACTCAAATGTCGCTTTACTAATTATTTACAAATCAAAAATAACGAAAAGTACAATTAATGTGATTTTCTTTCTTTTTCGGCATAGCCGTGTAATATTCTTTTGGCCCCGGATTAGTCCGAATTTTCTGACTGGTCAAAATGAAGTATATATATGCAAAATGCAGATATGCAGTATGAAAACGAAACAAAGTTGAGATTGAATGCAAACTGAATAAGTGGATGCATCTTTTCAAATGACACATTAATAAAATTATCTCCCTGATTCAAATGTAGTCTTATTATCACCAAAATTGATTCAACCTGATATAATTTTGTTATTCGTGCTGAATCGCATTATAGTTCGTTAATTTATTTCACCAGCAGTTTTACATTATAACCACCAGCATAAAACTATGCCGTTTATCTTTTTTAAAGATATTTCTTGTTTTGATTTTTGTATATATACATAATGTCATTATAGTCCTGCTTTATAGATTATTCTGCATTTATTTAGGTTTTGTTAGGTTCGTGTTCGTTATTGGTCTTCAATGTTTTGTTATGACATTTTTTTTGTAGTTGCGTTATTGAAAGTAATTGTCCAAAGATGGAATGTAAATGTGTTGGAGAAAGTTGTGCACTATTGAAAGGTACTAGTAGAATCGGTAACATTATCATGACGTCATCTCTTTGTGACGTTAGCGGAACATCAACAAGACGGCGCCATTTTGAAAGGAATGATCAACGCAATTTTAGCGTTTTCTCCTGTTCTCGATGATCTCTGCACAAAAAAACCAACGTCAAGTGAGTATTTTAACATTAAATCAATGTTCCAATGTTAATTTTTTCGATACTGCCAACGTAGAAGAAACATAAATTGTTTATTCTGATGTTGGACCAACGTTATCCCCATGAGTCATGTGACGTCACGCGTAACTCTGAGGACACACAAGTTTTAAATACGTTTGGTCGCTAGACATCTGCTACAGCTTTGTAAATCTACGAGAGTCCAGATCCTTAATGGACGGACGTCAGGTGACCCTGACGGAAAATTAAAATTTTGTAATTATAATGGAACTCGTGTTATAGATTACGTCTTAACTGATAAAATATCAATACTATCTATTAAATCTTTTGAAGTAGGTTGTTTTAATGAGCATTCGGATCATGCGCCAATATTTTTAATGTTGAATTGTCTGTTGTCAGGAAATACTCATTGTAATTGCTGTTGTGTTAATGATAAGTATTCTACAGTAACTAATGTAGCATGGTCTGATGAAGCCAGTAGCCGTGTAACAAACGAAATTTTAGATGCTAGACTTTTGATTGAAAGCTCGGTTGACCCACTTACTGATTCAAATGGAAGTATTGATTCATGTTTAGCAAATTTTGTCAAATGCACCCGTACTTTATTTGATAAATGTTGCCTTTCTAGTAAAAAGGTTTTGAATTGCACATGTTCTTGTCACTCCAATACTTATGTAAATAAGGGGACCAGATAAGCCCTGGTTTGATAACAATTGTAGATTATTGTATAAGAAATACAAAAGTGCACTGTCAGAGTTTAATAGTGAACGGTCATATGCCAAGAGAACAAATCTTGCACAGGCTAAAAAACAGTATAAAGTGTGTGAGAGGAAGTTGAAACGTGAATATTTAAGAATGGAAGGAAACATGCTCGATATATTGAAACGTAATAATCCTAAGGAATTTTTTCGCCATTTTTCAAATGTATCCAAGACCAGAGACACAAGACTGGTGATATTTCATTAGCGGGTTTTTTCAGTTATTTTAAAGAAATGGCAGGTGAGATGAATAACAGTGATATTGTAAATAATAAAAATGTCGAATGTGTATACCCTGAATTAGATGTTGATTTTAATAATAATGAGTTACTGGAACTAATTAAGGATTTACCGAAGGGTAAAACTGCGGGTGTAGATATGCTGCCACGCCGAATTTCAAAGGTGCCAACGTCACCGTAATTGTGACGTCGTCACTTGACGTCACACAAAGATCGCCCTTACGCTGGTGATGTTTGACGTCAGGAATCCTATCAGACGTAGATTTTCTACGTATTTTCAACGTCAATTTCTGACGACGTTTCTCGGGCAATCATCATAAAATCGACTGTAGCTCTAGCATTTTAGCATCTTAATTTTAGCATGTATTCTATTGAATATTCCAGTGAATGGCGTTTCAAATTATTAAGCAAAATGTGTACATACGTATATATCAAATGTATGATAGTGTTTTGTATTGTCAGAAAAGAGCATTACAAAAAAGCCATGATCATAAACAGGAATATTTAAAAATGCGGTCTACTCATTTATGATTTAATATAGCCAAATAAGTAACCGAAGTATATTATACTTGAAGAAAAAAAACATCTAAATGTGTTTGTACACTTACTTAACACAATATTTCGGATACTGCCCGATCACCTTTTTAGCAACCTGACGACCAATAGGCCAGGCCCAAATAAACTCCAATATTCCGTTTCATAGCATACGATAGGCCTATTTCTTTGCTTTTTCTGAAAACCGATACTTTCAGGCAAAAACCAATTTACCATTTCGATAATGATAATCTGTACCTAGCAAAACAACAATAATGATTACAGGGTGTAATGAAAACATCAATTACAGTATTTACTATCGGTAAGCTCCGCCTCTACATACATCTATTTGACTAGAATAAGTTATTTCTACTTTAATACACAACCTATCATGATCTCCGGATAAAATAATGATTGCTAATATGTGTATTTTTCGTTTTGAGATACCTTTCTTTCTTTCTTTCTTTCTTTCTTTCTTTTTTTGGTAATGATTGAGACATGTAACATTGAAGCAGTACGGATTATTTGAAATATCTTAATTACGGATGAATTGTTCAAATAAAGTTGTATATATTTTGAAATGTCACCACACGTGCACAAACTGTGAGGCGTATATCTGTGAATAGATTAATAAAAATAGTAGGTTCCACCGTCTCCGTCTATGTTATGGACAAGGAAGCCATTGTTTGTATACAAACGCGCGCTTATTTCTTATTTTCTACGTTTGGGTAATAAATAATTACAATAAAATGATCCCTTCCCATGGGATTTTGACAGAGTCAGGGTTCATTAAATCAAAGTTGATCACTATTAATTTGTATCCAGGGAACGTATATGGTATTTATATTGGATGTTTGTTTGTACTACCAGTAACAGATCGGGTGGATATGGTGGATACGTGATTTCGAATCAAATCAAATTGTTTACGTCGGTACATGGTTAAACAATTCGTGAGCTATAAAAACCGATTTCAACCGTGTGTCTTACTATATGGAAATAAAGATGTATCCGTGGAAGATAATGCAACAAACAGACTCGGACTCTCTCCCTCTCTCACACACAAAATAATTACGTTGACAATGTGTTAACAAGTTCGTGGAAAAAGAAGAGCGGATAATGAAGGATAAGGAGAGATCAAATCAAGGCACGGGATTTGATAAAGAAACTAAATAGAAGCAAATTAAACCTGATCGTCATATTCCCGTGCGTCTGTGCGTGCGTATGTCCATACTCGCTCAACATTCTTGTGAGGATGAGTGAACAGTTCATTCCACAAAACCTTGCTGCGAATGTTTGCTTATTTATTTATCTTTTTTTCAGTCTATAACACCCTATCAACTTGTACACACAAATTAATCCAATCTGGCCATATGATCCGTCTGTCCAAGATGACAAAGTTTTCGTCCGGTAAAATATCTCGGTCAATATTTAAAAAACGGATATAAAGCTTGGGAGACGAGTACAAAATAAGGAGACATGATTTAAATTAAACAAGGTCACTGCTACCTCTGTAAATTTTATGCCATAGCGGCATTAAAAAGGAAAAGGCGACCTGTCGTGTACTAAAATGATTGTCACCGTTGTGGGCAACTTCACTAGCCAAGGGTGTACAAAATGACACCTTTGGCTTGCGAAGTTGCGTTGTGGGTGACATAAAACGGTAGTATGTCATGTATACGGCATCTGTAACAGTAAACCGCCGGGTATTTCCCGAAAAACGAAATCCTGAAATGGTTCAAACATTGGGCTCCGGCCTGATTATCAACTGTTACCCCCATATGTTTTCACGTCCGAAATGTGAGTACGTGAAATATGTATGATCGTATTTGAACCACAGACAGGGACCTGGGAATTTGTTACAGTCTTCAAGAAATGGGACATTCCCTAGTTAGTTAGTCAAAGTGCGTAACGACCCATCAACACTGTAAAAGTCATAAGTGCCAAAAAATGTGATTAAAAATACGAGCAAAATGGGCAAAGAGACAAAATGACATACAAAAAACGAAACATGTAAAAAATTAGATATATATTGGTACACTCACGATCAGTTTAAAAAAAAAAATGCTTATGGCTACTCAAATGTGATACAGACCAGTAACTTTCAGACAGTTCAAAATTTTGTACAAATAGACTCGAATAGAATTTCAGGCTTGCAATGCTGTCGTTAAAACTCTCTCAAATTGTAGATCAATGATGCAATCAACCTTAGTATGTATAGCAAAATATACTTTCGGTAAAAATGACACCGCTGGTGTACATTATAATGGGGGTGTCATTTTTACCTAGTTTTAATATCTAGCCCCCTCCACTCCCCCCCCCCCCCCCCCCCCCCCCAAAAAAAACAACAACAAAAAACTAAAACAAAAGAACACACACACAAAACAAAAACGTCTGAAAATGTGCTATACACACTAGAGAAGGTCCCATTACATGTACACTGTAACACATTCTCCTAGTCCCTGTGTTTGAATCGACAGTATGTACATGTATCATGGTAGGACAAGCTAATGTTAATGTGTGCCACAGGCGCTTGCATAGGAAATGTGAATTTCATTTTGTTTTATATGGCAGTGTACATTTTGTATGTCAGTGTTATGGTACAGCTGTCAAACAAGAAACACAATCTGGAGTTTAGTTATCACAACTCTGTCGAGACTATTGTTGCTCTATTTAAAATTCTAAAACTTTTCCGACATAAAATGTAACATCCTGTGTTTTAAGTAAAAGGTTGCTAAAGTAATGTCACATGCAGTTTGGTTACATATAGTCATGCATAAAAGCTATAGAGTTTCCCCATCCCCGGTCAATATTACAGCAACAGTAATGATTACATTCTCATCTACTATACTTGCCACTGCTCTGCAGGTAGGGCGTAAAAAATATATCTGCTGTCCCCGTTCCATTATGGTAAGAGGCGACTTAATTTCGGATCATATCTTTTCTTTTCTTTCTATCAACTATCTTGTTTATGATATCTCTTGACAATGACTCACTTTTGGCTTTTCTCTGGCGGGACAAACCAGAGTCTGTACTGATGGTACATGTACATTTTTGGGGTAGGGCGACTGGTATATCCGTTATCAGTATAATGTGGGCTGTCTTTCTGGATGTCTTTGGCAGACTACATTGAGGTAGTTTTGTCAAGAGCGGGTCTACAAATGGTTTTGCGCAGTTTCCTCCTTGGAACTTGATTCAGTTCTTATCCAATCTATTAGAACGGAAGAATGTGTAACGAATCTCGATATCGTAACATAGTCAACCACACTTTGTGTGGAACAAGAAGACAAACACACATGTATCTATACAGTACAGTGATTCACGTATTCTTAAACATTAACTTTGTATATCCTTAAACTTTATCTTCGTATATATGGTAAATAAATGTTCAGTTTCACACATTCCGAAACATCATCTTTGCACATGCAGTAAATGCAGTGATTCACGTTTTCTTATACCTTATCTTAGACAATTTATCACACGTTTTTTTAATTCAGCTTTGAGGCAATGTGTGGGATAGTTTCCACTAACAATTTTCATACTACCAGCAGATTTATCTGCATGGTGCCCGCTCCGGAAAATTGTGGCCTATTCCATAATTTCCATAATATTGATTTTTTTGATTAGTTATTGGAAAAAAACTTTTTTTTTCAAATCTTATGTTTTCTACATTGTAAATACTGTATGACTTTCCTAAATATAGATACCGAAACGACAATATATGAATAATATTTACACTGGGTAGTTTATAATAAACTGATTTCAACGAGATCATCGATCTACATGTAGGCATATAACGTGAATTATGTAATGATGAACACAATGTTATGAGACAGAAATAGTCTTCGTCCGTTGAACTAGCCTAATTACCAAATACAACTCATAGGAAAAATGAAATATAATCTGATTCAGAAAAAGAAACCCAAGATGTTAATCGGCTGTTTAATGTAAAATACAGAAGATCGTTTGGCCCAGAAAATAAAACCCGAAAACGCTGATGTACCATGTAGTAAAAATGACGTTCCCTGGAACAACGTCGTTACCTTGTTCACGGCTTTGCACTAATGACGTCATTATTTACCTGTAGTGACGTCATTTATCATGATATGACGTCAAAATTTATTTCAATGTGAAGTTAAGATATTCCCCTATCAATCTGTAATAAATAAATTAAGAAAATAATATGTTCATTTTTTAATGTCCTGCATCGGCCTAAAATCGGCCCACTGGCATTCAACGTAGTACTATAATCGGCCCAAAATCGGCCCTGTGGCACATAACTCGTTAATAAGTATTTTATTGAATATAAAGATTTTTTTTGCCTTAATTACATTTCATTAATTAGTCATTTAGCTAAGCTGTTCACGTCCTTATTAAATAAGCGTCTGTTAAAATGGAGTACTCGCGAAAATGTTGTTTCAGATGCTCAGTTTGGGGTTTTGGTACTAGAGACGATATTTTTGCATTACAAAGTTTAATAATTAATTCAATAGAACAAAACAAGAGACTGTATTGTGTTTTTATTGATTACAGTAAGGCTTTCGATAGTGTTAATCATCAAATTCCATGAAGCGCGCTAGCCTCTGTCCAGTTGGCATTCATATTGACTATGAATGCCAACTGAAAGCCGTTCAATGCTTATATTTACCATCTGCGATTTTTTATTTGTCTTGCGATTTTTTTTTGAAATTTTCAAATTCAAATTTCAGTTGGCAGTTCATAAGCTGGTGAACTCGAAACTGAG
>NW_022980825.1:0-32868 GCF_902652985.1 Pecten maximus
CATCGGTGAACAATTAAAACCCCGCCCTTTCCCCCAGTTCGTGGTTTTCAAACACGGTATGGTGGCGCCCCACCCTTCATTTTTTGATGTCATTTTTTTAGAGGGGCCTAAGGGAAGGGTTTGGATCTTTTTGGGCACCTCCAGTGGGATGTGAAAAAACCGGGGAAAAAAGGTCATTTCCCGGGAAACTTCCATCGATTTACAATTAAAACCCCCTTGCGGTATGGGGGTTACAAAAACACGGAATTGGTTGGGCGCTCACTGTGCAGTTCTGACGTCATTTCTGAGCTCCTATTCGGATCTTTTTGGGCCCCCTCCCGGGGGAATGTGACAACAGGCAAACCCCTCCTTCTGGGAAAAAAATTCCCCCGGGGAAAAATTAAACCGCGCGTCGCGGGGACCCTGGTTACAAACTCCCGGGAAAATGGTGACGCCACATTTCGGTTTTTTAGCATTTCTAGGTGCTAGGAGGGTCGGGGCCTTTTTTTGGGGACCTTCAGTGCGATTTGATCAAAAAGGGGAAAACTGCTCATTCCGGCAAAACTTCCATGGTGGCAAAATTTAACCCCGCGTCCGCGGTTTTTGTGGTTTCAATACACGGAATATTGGGGACGCTCACCGTGGGATTTTTGACGCATTTTTAGAGCTGTAGGAGGTTCGGATATTTTTTTGGGCCCCCTTTCCCTTGGGGTTGGGTTTAATTGGAAAAACCGCCCTTACGGCAAAAAATTCCATCGGTGAACAATTAACCCCCGCGTCCTGTGGGAGGGGGTGGTTACAAATAAATACGGGTATGGTGCGCTCCCGTCATTTTTGACGTCATTTCTAGAGCTGCCCAGGAGGGTTCCCGGGCCCTTTTTTGGGCCCTCCCGTTGGATTTTGATCAACAGGGAAAACCCCCTCATTCCGGCAAAAATTCCATCCCTGGGAAAAATTTTACCCCTCGTCCCCGGGGGTTTCGTGGTTCAATACTACGGGAAAAAGGTGACGTCATTTTTTCGTTCTTTTCGGGCATTTAAATGCAGGAGGTTCGGGTTTTTTTTTGGGGAAACCCTTTAGTGCGAGGGGTAACAGGAAAACCGCTTTATTTTGGCAAAACTTTCCCTCGGTGAAAAATTAACCCCCGCGTCCGCGGTTTTTCGTAGTTCAAACCACGGAAAAATGGTGACGCTCACCGTGCAGTTCGGGCGTAAATTTTTAAAAGCTGCAGGGGGTTCTGATCTTTTACGAAAGGGGTTCCTTCAGTTTCGAGTGGGTCAAAAGGAAAAAAACTTCATTCCGGCAAAACTTCCAAGGGGAACCCAAATTTAAACCCCGCGTCCCCGGTTAAACCCTTTTTTACAATACAAGGAATAGGTTTACGCACAACCCTCAGTTCTAACGTCATTTTTAAAAGGTGTAGGAAGTTTCCCATCTTTTTTGGAAACCCCCATTTGGGGTGGGTAACCGGGGAAACCTGCCCATTCCGGCAAAACTTCCATCGGTTTAAATTAAAACCCCGCTTCCCCCGGGGAGCCCTGGTTACAAAAACTTAAAAAAATGTGGTGACGCTTAAAACCCCGGGGATTCTGACGTTTTCTAGAGTTGCTGGGGTTGGATCTTTTGGGGAACTTCAGTGAGATTGGGGGAAAAACCAAAAGGAAAAAACGCCCTTTATTCCCGGGAAAACTTCCTCCCGGGGAAACCAATTTAAACCCCGCGTCCGCGGGTTTCTTTGGGTTTCAATACTTTCGGAATAAAGGTGGGCGCTCACGTGAGGGTTTTGACGTCATTTTTTAAGTTCTGGAGGTTCGGGTCTTTTTTGGGCCCCCTCCGTGGGATTTGACAACAGGAAAAACCCGGCCCCATTTCCCGGGAAAACTTCCAAAACGGGGGAAAAAATTAAAACCCCCCCCGTTCGCGGTGGAGCGTGGCTACAATACTACGGAATATGGTGACCGCTCACTGTGCAGTTCTGACGTCATTTCTAGAGCTCTAGGAAGGTTCGGATCTTTTTGGGCACCTCAGTGCGATGTGATCAACAGGAAAAGCTGCTCATTCCGGCAAAACTGCCATCGGTGAACAATAAACCGCGCGTCCGCGGTATCGTGGTTACAATACTACGGAATATGGTGACGCTCACCGTGCAGTTCTAACGTCATTTCTAGAGGTGCTAGGAGCTTCGGATCTTTTGGGCACCTCCAGTGGGATGTGATCAACAGGAAAACCTTCTCATTCCGTCAAAACTTCCATCGATTGACAATTAACCGCGCGTCCGCGGTAGCGTGGTTACAATACTACGGAATATGGTGACGCTCACCGTGCAGTTCTGACGTCATTTCTAGAGCTGCTAGGAAGTTCGGATCTTTTTTGGCACCTCCAGTGGAATGTGATCAACAGGAAAACGTAATGATTCGGCAAAACTTCCATCGATGAACAATTAACCGCGCTACCGCGGACGCGTGGTTACAATACTACGGAATAAGGTGACGCTCAACGTGCAGTTCTGACGTCATTTCTAGAGCTGCCTAGAGCTTCGGATCTTTTTTGGGCACCTCCAGTGGGATGTGATCAACAGGAAAACGTATGATTCTGGCAAAACTTCCATCGGTGAACAATTAACCGCGCTACCGCGGACGCGTGGTTACAATACTACGGAATATGGTGACGCTCACCGTGCAGTTCTGACGTCATTTCTAGAGCTGCTAGGAGCTTCGGATCTTTTTGGGCACCTTCAGTGGATGTGATCAACAGGAAAACGTTATGATTTCGGCAAAACTTCCATCGGTGAACAATTAACCCGCGCCTACCGCGGTAGCGGACTCGTGGTTACAATACTACGGAATATGGTGACGCTCAACGTGCAGTTCTGACGTCATTTCTAGAGCTGCTAGGAGCTTCGGATCTTTTTGGGCACCTCCAGTGGGATGTGATCAATAGGAAACCTGTAATGATTTCGGCAAAACTTCCATCGGTGAACAATTAACCACGCGTCCGCGGTAGCGGACGCGTGGTTACAATACTACGGAATATGGTGACGCTCAACGTGCAGTTCTGACGTCATTTCTAGAGCTGCTAGGAGCTTCGGATCTTTTGGGCACCTCCAGTGGGATGTGATCAACAGGAAACCTGCTCATTCCGGCAAAACTTCCATCGGTGATACAATTAACCGCGCGTTCGCGGTAGCGTGGTTACAATACTACGGAATATGGTGACGCTCACCGTGCAGTTCTGACGTCATTTCTAGAGCTGCTAGGAGGTTCGGACTCTTTTTGGGGCACCTTCAGTGGGATGTGATCAACAGGAAAACCTGCTCATTCCGGCAAAACTGCCATCGGTGAACAATTAACCGCGCGTCCGCGGTATCGTGGTTACAATACTACGGAATATGGTGACGCTCACCGTGCAGTTCTGACGTCATTTCTAGAGGTGCTAGGAGGTTCGGATCTTTTTGGGCACCTCCAGTGGGATGTGATCAACAGGAAACCTGCTCATTCCGTCAAAACTTCCATCGGATTGAACAAGTAACCACGCGTCCGCGGTAGCGTGGTACAATACTACGGAATATGGTGACGCTCAACGTGCAGTTCTGACGTCATTTCTAGAGCTGCTAGGAAGTTCGGATCTTTTTGGCACCTCCAGTGGAATGTGATCAACAGGAAAACCTGCTCCTTCTGGCAAAACTTCCATCGGTGAACAATTAACCGCGCGTCCGCGGTATCGTGGTTACAATACTACAGAATATGGTGACGCTCGCCGTGCAGTTCTGACGTCATTTCTAGAGCTGCTAGGAGGTTCGAATATTTTTGGGCACCTCCAGTGGGATGTGATCAATAGGAAAACCTGCTCATTCCGGCAAAACTTCCATCCGTGAACAATTAACCGCGCGTCCGTTGTAGCGTGGTTACAATACTACGGAATATGGTGACGCTCACCGTGCAGTTCTGACGTCATTCCTAGGGCTGCTAGAAGGTTCGGATCTTTTTGGGCACCTCCAGTTGGATGTGATAAACAGGAAACCTGCTCATTCCGGCAAATCTTCCATCGGTGAACAATTGACCGCGCGTCCGCGGTTGCGTGGTTACAATACTACGGAATATGGTGACGCTCACTGTGCAGTTCTGAGGTCATTTCTAGAGCTGCTAGGAGGTTCGGATCTTTTGGGGCACCTCCAGTGGGATGTGATCAACAGGAAATCTGGCTCATTCCGGCAAAACTTCCATCGATTTACAATTAACGGCGCGTTCGCGGTAGCGTGGTTACAATACTACGGAATATGGTGACGCTCACTGTGCAGTTCTGACGTCATTTCTAGAGCTCCTAGTTCGGATCTTTTTGGGCACCTCCGGTGGAATGTGATCAACAGGCAAACCTGCTCCTTCTGGCAAAACTTCCATCGGTGAACAATTAACCGCGCGTCCGCGGTAGCGTGGTTACAATACTACGGAATATGGTGACGCTCACCGTGCAGTTCTGACGTCATTTCTAGAGCTGCTAGGAAGTTCGGATCTTTTTTGGCACCTCCAGTGGAATGTGATCAACAGGAAAACCTGTTCCTTCTGGCAAAACTTCCATCGGTGAACAATTAACCGCGCGTCCGCGGTATCGTGGTTACAATACTACGGAATATGGTGACGCTCACCGTGCAGTTCTGACGTCATTTCTAGAGCTGCTAGGAGGTTCGAATATTTTTGGGCACCTCCAGTGGGATGTGATCAACTAGGAAAACCTGCTCATTCCGGCAAAACTTCCATCCGGTGAACAATTAACCACGCGTCCGTGGTAGCGTGGTTACAATACTACGGAATACGGTGACACTCAACGTGCAGTTCTGACGTCATTTCTAGAGCTGCTAGGAGTGTCGGATCTTTTTGGGCACCTCCAGTTGGATGTGATCAACAGGAAATCCTGCTCATTCCGGCAAAACTTCCATCGTGAACAATTGAACAGCTCGTCCGCGGTATGCGTGGTTACAATACTACGGAATATGGTGACGCTCACTGTGCAGTTCTGACGTCATTTCTAGAGCTTCTAGGAGGTTAGGATCTTTTTGGGCACCTTCAGTGCGATGTGATCAACAGGAAAACCTGCTCATTCCGGCAAAACTTCCATCGGTGAACAATTAACCGCGCGTCCGCGGTAGCGTGGTTACAATACTACGGAATATGGTGAAGCTCACCGTGCAGTTCTGACGTCATTTCTAGAGCTGCTAGGAGGTTCGGATCTTTTGGGACACCTTCAGTGCGATGTGATCAACAGGAAAACCTGCTCATTTCGGCAAAACTTCCATCGATGAACAATTAACCGCGCGTCCGCGGTATCGTGGTTACAATACTACGGAATATGGTGACGCTCACCGTGCAGTTCTAACGTCATTTCTAGAGGTGCTAGTAGGTTCGGATCTTTTGGGCACCTCCAGTGGGATGTGATCAACAGGAAATCCGGCTCATTCCGGCAAAACTTCCATCGATTTACAATTAAAAGCGCGTTCGCGGTAGCGTGGTTACAATACTACGGAATATGGTGACGCTCACTGTGCAGTTCTGACGTCATTTCTAGAGCTCCTAGTTCGGATCTTTTTGGGCACCTCCAGTGGAATGTGATCAACAGGCAAACCTGCTCCTTCTGGCAAAACTTCCATCGGTGAACAATTAACCGCGCGTCCGCGGTAGCGTGGTTACAATACTACGTATTATGGTGACGCTCACGTGCGGTTCTGACGTCATTTCTAGAGGTGCTAGGAGGGTCGGACCTTTTCGGGCACCTTCAGTGCGATGTGATCAACAGGAAAAGCTGCTCATTCCGGCAAAACTTCCATCGGTGAACAATTAACCGCGCGTCCGCAGTATCGTGGTTACAATACTACGGAATATGGTGACGCTCACCGTGCAGTTCTGACGTCATTTCTAGAGCTGCTAGGAAGTTCGGATCTTTTTTGGCATCTCCAGTGGAATGTGATCAACAGGAAAACCTGCTCCTTCTGGCAAAACTTCCATCGGTGAACAATTAACCGCGCGTCCGCGGTATCGTGGTTACAATACTACGGAATATGGTGACGCTCGCCGTGCAGTTCTGACGTCATTTCTAGAGCTGCTAGGAGGTTCGAATATTTTTGGGCACCTCCAGTGGGATGTGATCAATAGGAAAACCTGCTCATTCCGGCAAAACTTCCATCCGTGAACAATTAACCGCGCGTCCGTGGTAGCGTGGTTACAATACTACGGAATAAGGTGACGCACACCGTGCAGTTCTGACGTCATTTCTAGAGCTGCTAGAAGGTTCGGATCTTTTTGGGCACCTCCAGTTGGATGTGATCAACAGGAAAACCTGCTCATTCCGGCAAATCTTCCATCGGTGAACAATTGACCGCGCGTCCGCGGTTGCGTGGTTACAATACTACGGAATATGGTGACGCTCACTGTGCAGTTCTGACGTCATTTCTAGAGCTGCTAGGAGGGTCGGACCTTTTTGGGCACCTTCAGTGCGATGTGATCAACAGGAAAAGCTTCTCATTCCGGCAAAACTTCCATCGGTGAACAATTAACCGCGCGTCCGCGGTATCGTGGTTACAATACTACGGAATATGGTGACGCTCACCGTGCAGTTCTAACGTCATTTCTAGAGCTGCTAGGAGGTTCGGATCTTTTGGGGCACCTCCAGTGGGATGTGATCAACAGGAAATCCGGCTCATTCCGGCAAAACTTCCATCGATTTACAATTAACGGCGCGTTCGCGGTAGCGTGGTTACAATACTACGGAATATGGTGACGCTCACTGTGCAGTTCTGACGTCATTTTTAGAGTTCCTAGTTCGGATCTTTTTGGGCACCTCCAGTGGAATGTGATCAACAGGCAAACCTGCTCCTTCTGGCAAAACTTCCATCGGTGAACAATTAACCGCGCGTCCGCTGTAGCGTGGTTACAATACTACGTAATATGGTGACGCTCACTGTGCAGTTCTGACGTCATTTCTAGAGCTCCTAGTTAGGATCTTTTTGGGCACCTCCAGTGGAATGTGATCAACAGGAAAACCTGCTCATTCCGGCAAAACTTCCATCCGTGAACAATTAACCGCGCGTCCGTTGTAGCGTGGTTACAATACTACGGAATATGGTGACGCTCACCGTGCAGTTCTGACGTCATTCCTAGGGCTGCTAGAAGGTTCGGATCTTTTTGGGCACCTCCAGTTGGATGTGATAAACAGGAAAACCTGCTCATTCCGGCAAATCTTCCATCGGTGAACAATTGACCGCGCGTCCGCGGTTGCGTGGTTACAATACTACGGAATATGGTGACGCTCACTGTGCAGTTCTGAGGTCATTTCTAGAGCTGCTAGGAGAGTCGGACCTTTTTGGGCACCTTCAGTGCGATGTGATCAACAGGAAAAGCTTCTCATTCCGGCAAAACTTCCATCGGTGAACAATTAACCGCGCGTCCGCGGTGTCGTGGTTAGAATACTACGGAATATGGTGACGCTCACCGTGCAGTTCTAACGTCATTTCTAGAGCTGCTAGGAGGTTCGGATCTTTTGGGGCACCTCCAGTGGGATGTGATCAACAGGAAATCTGGCTCATTCCGGCAAAACTTCCATCGATTTACAATTAACGGCGCGTTCGCGGTAGCGTGGTTACAATACTACGGAATATGGTGACGCTCACTGTGCAGTTCTGACGTCATTTCTAGAGTTCCTAGTTCGGATCTTTTTGGGCACCTCCGGTGGAATGTGATCAACAGGCAAACCTGCTCCTTCTGGCAAAACTTCCATCGGTGAACAATTAACCGCGCGTCCGCGGTAGCGTGGTTACAATACTACGGAATATGGTGACGCTCACCGTGCAGTTCTGACGTCATTTCTAGAGCTGCTAGGAAGTTCGAATCTTTTTTGGCACCTCCAGTGGAATGTGATCAACAGGAAAACCTGTTCCTTCTGGCAAAACTTCCATCGGTGAACAATTAACCGCGCGTCCGCGGTATCGTGGTTACAATACTACGGAATATGGTGACGCTCGCCGTGCAGTTCTGACGTCATTTCTAGAGCTGCTAGGAGGTTCGAATATTTTTGGGCACCTCCAGTGGGATGTGATCAATAGGAAAACCTGCTCATTCCGGCAAAACTTCCATCCGTGAACAATTAACCGCGCGTCCGTGGTAGCGTGGTTACAATACTACGGAATAAGGTGACGCTCACCGTGCAGTTCTGACGTCATTTCTAGGGCTGCTAGGAGATTCGGATCTTTTTGGGCACCTCCAGTTGGATGTGATCAACAGGAAATCCTGCTCATTCCGGCAAAACTTCCATCGGTGAACAATTGACCGCTCGTCCGCGGTTGCGTGGTTACAATACTACGGAATATGGTGACGCTCACTGTGCAGTTCTGACGTCATTTCTAGAGCTTCTAGGAGGTTAGGATCTTTTTGGGCACCTTCAGTGCGATGTGATCAACAGGAAAACCTGCTCATTCCGGCAAAACTTCCATCGGTGAACAATTAACCGCGCGTCCGCGGTAGCGTGGTTACAATACTACGGAATATGGTGAAGCTCACCGTGCAGTTCTGACGTCATTTCTAGAGCTGCTAGGAGGTTCGGATCTTTTGGGACACCTTCAGTGCGATGTGATCAACAGGAAAACCTGCTCATTTCGGCAAAACTTCCATCGATGAACAATTAACCGCGCGTCCGCGGTATCGTGGTTACAATACTACTGAATATGGTGACGCTCACCGTGCAGTTCTAACGTCATTTCTAGAGGTGCTAGTAGGTTCGGATCTTTTGGGCACCTCCAGTGGGATGTGATCAACAGGAAAACCTTCTCATTCCGTCAAAACTTCCATCGATTGACAATTAACCGCGCGTCCGCGGTAGCGTGGTTACAATACTACGGAATATGGTGACGCTCACCGTGCAGTTCTGACGTCATTTCTAGAGCTGCTAGGAGGTTCGGATCTTTTTTGGCACCTCCAGTGGAATGTGATCAACAGGAAAACCTGCTCCTTCTGGCAAAACTTCCATCGGTGAACAATTAACCGCGCGTTCGCGGTATCGTGGTTACAATACTACGGAATATGGTGACGCTCGCCGTGCAGTTCTGACGTCATTTCTAGAGCTGCTAGGAGGTTCGAATATTTTTGGGCACCTCCAGTGGGATGTGATCAATAGGAAAACCTGCTCATTCCGGCAAAACTTCCATCCGTGAACAATTAACCGCGCGTCCGTGGTAGCGTGGTTACAATACTACGGAATAAGGTGACGCTCACCGTGCAGTTCTGACGTCATTTCTAGAGCTGCTAGAAGGTTCGGATCTTTTTGGGCACCTCCAGTGCGATGTGATCAACAGGAAAAGCTTCTCATTCCGGCAAAACTTCCATCGGTGAACAATTAACCGCGCGTTCGCGGTAGCGTGGTTACAATACTACGGAATATGGTGACGCTCACTGTGCAGTTCTGACGTCATTTCTAGAGCTCCTAGTTCGGATCTTTTTGGGCACCTCCAGTGGAATGTGATCAACAGGCAAACCTGCTCCTTCTGGCAAAACTTCCATCGGTGAACAATTAACCGCGCGTCCGCGGTAGCGTGGTTACAATACTACGTATTATGGTGACGCTCACGTGCGGTTCTGACGTCATTTCTAGAGGTGCTAGGAGGGTCGGACCTTTTCGGGCACCTTCAGTGCGATGTGATCAACAGGAAAAGCTGCTCATTCCGGCAAAACTTCCATCGGTGAACAATTAACCGCGCGTCCGCAGTATCGTGGTTACAATACTACGGAATATGGTGACGCTCACCGTGCAGTTCTGACGTCATTTCTAGAGCTGCTAGGAAGTTCGGATCTTTTTTGGCACCTCCAGTGGAATGTGATCAACAGGAAAACCTGCTCCTTCTGGCAAAACTTCCATCGGTGAACAATTAACCGCGCGTCCGCGGTATCGTGGTTACAATACTACGGAATATGGTGACGCTCGCCGTGCAGTTCTGACGTCATTTCTAGAGCTGCTAGGAGGTTCGAATATTTTTGGGCACCTCCAGTGGGATGTGATCAATAGGAAATCCTGCTCATTCCGGCAAAACTTCCATCCGTGAACAATTAACCGCGCGTCCGTGGTAGCGTGGTTACAATACTACGGAATAAGGTGACGCTCACCGTGCAGTTCTGACGTCATTTCTAGAGCTGCTAGAAGGTTCGGATCTTTTTGGGCACCTCCAGTTGGATGTGATCAACAGGAAAACCTGCTCATTCCGGCAAATCTTCCATCGGTGAACAATTGACCGCGCGTCCGCGGTTGCGTGGTTACAATACTACGGAATATGGTGACGCTCACTGTGCAGTTCTGACGTCATTTTTGGAGCTGCTAGGAGGGTCGGACCTTTTTGGGCACCTTCAGTGCGATGTGATCAACAGGAAAAGCTTCTCATTCCGGCAAAACTTCCATCGGTGAACAATTAACCGCGCGTCCGCGGTATCGTGGTTACAATACTACGGAATATGGTGACGCTCACCGTGCAGTTCTAACGTCATTTCTAGAGCTGCTAGGAGGTTCGGATCTTTTGGGGCACCTCCAGTGGGATGTGATCAACAGGAAATCCGGCTCATTCCGGCAAAACTTCCATCGATTTACAATTAACGGCGCGTTCGCGGTAGCGTGGTTACAATACTACGGAATATGGTGACGCTCACTGTGCAGTTCTGACGTCATTTTTAGAGCTCCTAGTTCGGATCTTTTTGGGCACCTCCAGTGGAATGTGATCAACAGGCAAACCTGCTCCTTCTGGCAAAACTTCCATCGGTGAACAATTAACCGCGCGTCCGCTGTAGCGTGGTTACAATACTACGGAATATGGTGACGCTCACTGTGCAGTTCTGACGTCATTTCTAGAGCTCCTAGTTAGGATCTTTTTGGGCACCTCCAGTGGAATGTGATCAACAGGAAAACCTGCTCCTTCTGGCAAAATTTCCATCGGTGAACAATTAACCGCGCGTCCGCGGTAGCGTGGTTACAATACTACGGAATATGGTGACGCTCACGTGCGGTTCTGACGTCATTTCTAGAGCTGCTAGGAGGGTCGGACCTTTTTGGGCACCTTCAGTGCGATGTGATCAACAGGAAAAGCTGCTCATTCCGGCAAAACTTCCATCGGTGAACAATTAACCGCGCGTCCGCGGTATCGTGGTTACAATACTACGGAATATGGTGACGCTCACCGTGCAGTTCTAACGTCATTTCTAGAGGTGCTAGTAGGTTCGGATCTTTTGGGCACCTCCAGTGGGATGTGATCAACACGAAAACCTTCTCATTCCGTCAAAACTTCCATCGATTGACAATTAACCGCGCGTCCGCGGTAGCGTGGTTACAATACTACGGAATATGGTGACGCTCACCGTTCAGTTCTGATGTCATTTCTAGAGGTCCTAGGAAGTTCGGATCTTTTTGGGCACCTCCAGTGGGATGTGATCAACAGGAAAACAGGCTCATTCCGGCAAAACTTCCATCGATTTACAATTAACCGCGCGTCCGCGGTAGCGTGGTTACAATACTACGGAATATGGTGACGCTCACCGTGCAGTTCTGACGTCATTTCTAGAGCTGCTAGGAAGTTCGGATCTTTTTTGGCACCTCCAGTGGAATGTGATCAACAGGAAAACCTGCTCCTTCTGGCAAAACTTCCATCGGTGAACAATTAACCGCGCGTCCGCGGTATCGTGGTTACAATACTACGGAATATGGTGACGCTCACCGTGCAGTTCTGACGTCATTTCTAGGGCTGCTAGAAGGTTCGGATCTTTTTGGGCACCTCCAGTTGGATGTGATAAACAGGAAAACCTGCTCATTCCGGCAAATCTTCCATCGGTGAACAATTGACCGCGCGTCCGCGGTTGCGTGGTTACAATACTACGGAATATGGTGACGCTCACTGTGCAGTTCTGACGTCATTTCTAGAGCTGCTAGGAGAGTCGGACCTTTTTGGGCACCTTCAGTGCGATGTGATCAACAGGAAAAGCTTCTCATTCCGGCAAAACTTCCATCGGTGAACAATTAACCGCGCGTCCGCGGTATCGTGGTTACAATACTACGGAATATGGTGACGCTCACCGTGCAGTTCTAACGTCATTTCTAGAGCTGCTAAGAGGTTCGGATCTTTTGGGCACCTCCAGTGGGATGTGATCAACAGGAAATCCGGCTCATTCCGGCAAAACTTCCATCGATTTACAATTAACCGCGCGTCCGTGGTAGCGTGGTTACAATACTACGGAATATGGTGACGCTCACCGTGCAGTTCTGACGTCATTTCTAGGGCTGCTAGAAGGTTCGGATCTTTTGGGCACCTCCAGTGGGATGTGATCAACAGGAAAACCTTCTCATTCCGTCAAAACTTCCATCGATTGACAATTAACCGCGCGTCCGCGGTCGCGTGGTTACAATACTACGGAATATGGTGACGCTCATCGTGCAGTTCTGACGTCATTTCTAGAGCTGCTAGGAGGGTCGGACCTTTTTGGGCACCTTCAGTGCGATGTGATCAACAGGAAAAGTTTCTCATTCCGGCAAAACTTCCATCGGTGAACAATTAACCGCGCGTCCGCGGTATCGTGGTTACAATACTACGGAATATGGTGACGCTCACCGTGCAGTTCTAACGTCATTTCTAGAGCTGCTAGGAGGTTCGGATCTTTTGGGGCACCTCCAGTGGGATGTGATCAACAGGAAATCCGGCTCATTCCGGCAAAACTTCCATCGATTTACAATTAACCGCGCGTTCTCGGTAGCGTGGTTACAATACTACGGAATATGGTGACGCTCACTGTGCAGTTCTGACGTCATTTCTAGACCTCCTAGTTCGGATCTTTTGGGCACCTCCGGTGGAATGTGATCAACAGGCAAACCTGCTCCTTCTGGCAAAACTTCCATCGGTGAACAATTAACCGCGCGTCCGCGGTAGCGTGGTTACAATACTACGGAATATGGTGACGCTCACGTGCGGTTCTGACGTCATTTCTAGAGCTGCTAGGAGGGTCGGACCTTTTTGGGCACCTTCAGTGCGATGTGATCAACAGGAAAAGCTGCTCATTCCGGCAAAACTTCCATCGGTGAACAATTAACCGCGCGTCCGCGGTATCGTGGTTACAATACTACGGAATATGGTGACGCTCACCGTGCAGTTCTAACGTCATTTCTAGAGGTGCTAGTAGGTTCGGATCTTTTGGGCACCTCCAGTGGGATGTGATCAACAGGAAAACCTTCTCATTCCGTCAAAACTTCCATCGATTGACAATTAACCGCGCGTCTGCGGTCGCGTGGTTACAATACTACGGAATATGGTGACGCTCACCGTGCAGTTCTGACGTCATTTCTAGAGCTGCTAGGAAGGTTCGAATCTTTTTTGGCACCTCCAGTGGAATGTGATCAACAGGAAAACCTGTTCCTTCTGGCAAAACTTCCATCGGTGAACAATTAACCGCTCGTCCGCGGTATCGTGGTTACAATACTACGGAATATGGTGACGCTCGCCGTGCAGTTCTGACGTCATTTCTAGAGCTGCTAGGAGGTTCGAATATTTTTGGGCACCTTCAGTGCGATGTGATCAACAGGAAAACCTGCTCATTCCGGCAAAACTTCCATCGGTGAACAATTAACCGCGCGTCCGTGGTAGCGTGGTTACAATACTACGGAATATGGTGAAGCTCACCGTGCAGTTCTGACGTCATTTCTAGAGCTGCTAGGAGGTTCGGATCTTTTGGGGCACCTTCAGTGCGATGTGATCAACAGGAAAACCTGCTCATTTCGGCAAAACTTCCATCGGTGAACAATTAACCGCGCGTCCGCGGTATCGTGGTTACAATACTACGGAATATGGTGACGCTCACCGTGCAGTTCTAACGTCATTTCTAGAGGTGCTAGTAGGTTCGGATCTTTTGGGCACCTCCAGTGGGATGTGATCAACAGGAAAACCTTCTCATTCCGTCAAAACTTCCATCGATTGACAATTATCCGCGCGTCCGCGGTAGCGTGGTTACAATACTACGGAATATGGTGACGCTCACCGTGCAGTTCTGACGTCATTTCTAGAGCTGCTAGGAAGTTCGGATCTTTTTTGGCACCTCCAGTGGAATGTGATCAACAGGAAAACCTGCTCCTTCTGGCAAAACTTCCATCGGTGAACAATTAACCGCGCGTCCGCGGTATCGTGGTTACAATACTACGGAATATGGTGACGCTCGCCGTGCAGTTCTGACGTCATTTCTAGAGCTGCTAGGAGGTTCGAATATTTTTGGGCACCTCCAGTGGGATGTGATTAATAGGAAAACCTGCTCATTCCGGCAAAACTTCCATCCGTGAACAATTAACCGCGCGTCCGTGGTAGCGTGGTTACAATACTACGGAATATGGTGACGCTCACCGTGCAGTTCTGACGTCATTTCTAGGGCTGCTAGAAGGTTCGGATCTTTTTGGGCACCTCCAGTTGGATGTGATAAACAGGAAAACCTGTTCATTCCGGCAAATCTTCCATCGGTGAACAATTGACCGCGCGTCCGCGGTTGCGTGGTTACAATACTACGGAATATGGTGACGCTCACTGTGCAGTTCTGACGTCATTTCTAGAGCTGCTAGGAGGGTCGGACCTTTTTGGGCACCTTCAGTGCGATGTGATCAACAGGAAAAGCTTCTCATTCCGGCAAAACTTCCATCGGTGAACAATTAACCGCGCGTCCGCGGTATCGTGGTTACAATACTACGGAATATGGTGAAGCTCACCGTGCAGTTCTGACGTCATTTCTAGAGCTGCTAGGAGGTTCGGATCTTTTGGGGCACCTTCAGTGCGATGTGATCAACAGGAAAACCTGCTCATTTCGGCAAAACTTCCATCGGTGAACAATTAACCGCGCGTCCGCAGTATCGTGGTTACAATACTACGGAATATGGTGACGCTCACCGTTCAGTTCTGATGTCATTTCTAGAGGTCCTAGGAAGTTCGGATCTTTTTGGGCACCTCCAGTGGGATGTGATAAACAGGAAAACAGGCTCATTCCGGCAAAACTTCCATCGATTTACAATTAACGGCGCGTTCGCGGTAGCGTGGTTACAATACTACGGAATATGGTGACGCTCACTGTGCAGTTCTGACGTCATTTCTAGAGCTCCTAGTTCGGATCTTTTTGGGCACCTCCAGTGGAATGTGATCAACAGGCAAACCTGCTCCTTCTGGCAAAACTTCCATCGGTGAACAATTAACCGCGCGTCCGCGGTAGCGTGGTTACAATACTACGGAATATGGTGACGCTCACGTGCGGTTCTGACGTCATTTCTAGAGCTGCTAGGAGGGTCGGACCTTTTTGGGCACCTTCAGTGCGATGTGATCAACAGGAAAAGCTGCTCATTCCGGCAAAACTTCCATCGGTGAACAATTAACCGCGCGTCCGCGGTATCGTGGTTACAATACTACGGAATATGGTGACGCTCACCGTGCAGTTCTGACGTCATTTCTAGAGCTGCTAGGAGGTTCGGATATTTTTAGGCACCTCCAGTGGGATGTGATCAATAGGAAAACCTGCTCATTACGGCAAAACTTCCATCGGTGAACAATTAACCGCGCGTCCGTGGTAGCGTGGTTACAATACTACGGGATATGGTGACGCTCACCGTACAGTTCTGACGTCATTTCTAGAGCTGCTAGGAGGTTCGGATCTTTTTGGTCACCTCCAGTTGGATGTGATCAACAGGGAAACCTCCTCATTCCGGCAAAACTTCCATCGGTGAACAATTGACCGCTCGTCCGCGGTTGCGTGGTTACAATACTACGGAATATGGTGACGCTCATTGTGCAGTTCTTACGTCATTTCTAGAGCTGCTAGGAGGTTCGGATCTTTTTGGGCACCTTCAGTGCGATGTGATCAACAGGAAAACCTGCTCATTCCGGCAAAACTTCCATCGGTGAACAATTAACCGCGCGTCCGCGGTTGCGTAGTTACAATACTACGGAATATGGTGACGCTCACCGTGCAGTTCTGACGTCATTTCTAGAGCTGCTAGGAGGTTCTGATCTTTTGGGGTACCTTCAGTGCGATGTGATCAACAGGAAAAGCTGCTCATTCCGGCAAAACTTCCATCGGTGAACAATTAACCGCGCGTCCGCGGTATCGTTGTTACAATACTACGGAATATGGTGACGCACACCGTGCAGTTCTAACGTCATTTCTAGAGGTGCTAGGAAGTCCGATCTTTTTTGGACACCTCCAGTGGGATGTGATAAACAGGAGAACCTGCCCATTCCGGCAAAACTTCCATCGGTGAACAATTAACCGCGCGTCCGCGGTAGCATGGTTACAATACTACTGAATGTGGTGACGCTCACCGAGCAGTTCTGACGTCATTTCTAGAGTTGCTAGGAGGTTCGGATCTTTTGGGCACCTTCAGTGCGATGTGATCAACAGGAAAAGCTGCTCATTCCGGCAAAACTTCCATCGGTGAACAATTAACCGCGCGTCCGCGGTTGCGTGGTTACAATACTACGGAATATGGTGACGCTCACCGTGCAGTTCTGACGTCATTTCTAGAGCTGCTAGGAGGTTCGGATCTTTTTGGGCACCTCCAGTGGGATGTGATCAACAGGAAAACCGGCTCATTCCGGCAAAACTTCCATCGGTGAACAATTAACCGCGCGTCCGCGGTTGCGTGGTTACAATACTACGGAATATGGTGACGCTCACCGTGCGGTTCTGACGTCATTTCTAGAGTTGCTAGGAGGTTCAGATCTTTTTGGGCACCTCCAGTGGGATGTGATCAATAGGAAAACCTTCTCATTCCGGCAAAACTTCCATCGGTGAACAATTAACCGCGCGTCCGCGGTTGCGTGGTTACAATACTACGGAATATGGTGACGCTCACCGAGCGGTTCTGACGTCATTTCTAGAGCTGCTAGGAGGTTCGGATCTTTTTGGGCACCTTCAGTCCGATGTGATCAACAGGAAAACCTGCTCATTCCGGCAAAACTTCCATCGGTGAACAATTAACCGCGCGTCCGCGGTAACGTGGTTACAATACTACGGAATATGGTGACGCTCACCGTGCAGTTCTGACGTCATTTCTAGAGTTGCTAGGAGGTTCAGATCTTTTTGGGCACCTTCAATGCGTTGTGATCAACAGGAAAACCTGCTCATTCCAGCAAAACTTCCATCGGTGAACAATTAACCGCGCGTCCGCGGTTGCGTGGTTACAATACTACGGAATATGGTGACGCTCACCGAGCGGTTCTGACGTCATTTCTAGAGCTGCTAGGAGGTTCGGATCTTTTTGGGCACCTTCAGTCCGATGTGATCAACAGGAAAACCTGCTCATTCCGGCAAAACTTCCATCGGTGAACAATTAACCGCGCGTCCGCGGTAACGTGGTTACAATACTACGGAATATGGTGACGCTCACCGTGCAGTTCTGACGTCATTTCTAGAGCTGCTAGGAGGTTCGGATCTTTTTGGGCACCTTCAATGCGTTGTGATCAACAGGAAAACCTGCTCATTCCAGCAAAACTTCCATCGGTGAACAATTAACCGCGCGTCCGCAGTATCGTGGTTACAATACTACGGAATATGGTGACGCTCACCGTGCAGTTCTGACGTCATTTCTAGAGCTGCTAGGAGGTTCGGATCTTTTTGGGCACCTTCAGTGCGATGTGATCAACAGGAAAAGCTGCTCATTCCGGCAAAACTTCCATCGGTGAACAATTAACCGCGCGTCCGCGGTTGCGTGGTTACAATACTACGGAATATGGTGACGCTCACCGAGCGGTTCTGACGTCATTTCTAGAGCTGCTAGGAGGTTCGGATCTTTTTGGGCACCTTCAGTGCGATGTGATCAACAGGAAAACCTGCTCATTCCGGCAAAACTTCCATCGGTGAACAATAAACCGCGCGTCCGCGGCAGCGTGGTTACAATACTACGGAATATGGTGACGCTCACCGTGCAGTTCTGACGTCATTTCTAGAGCTGCTAGGAGGTTCGGATCTTTTTGGGCACCTTCAGTGCGATGTGATCAACATGAAAACCTGCTCATTCCAGCAAAACTTCCATCGGTGAACAATTAACCGCGCGTCCGCGGTATCGTGGTTACAATACTACGGAATATGGTGACGTTCACCGTGCAGTTCTGACGTCATTTCTAGAGGTGCTAGGAAGTTCGGATCTTTTTGGGCACCTCCAGTGGGATGTGATCAACAGGAAAACCTGCTCATTCTGGCAAAACTTCCATCGGTGAACAATTAACCGCGCGTCCGCGGTAGCGTGGTTACAATACTACGGAATATGGTGACGCTCACCGTGCGGTTCTGACGTCATTTCTAGAGGTGCTAGGAAGTTCGGATCTTTTTGGGCACCTCCAGTGGAATGTGATCAACAGGAAAACCTGCTCCTTCTGGCAAAACTTCCATCGGTGAACAATTAACCGCGCGTCCGCGGACGCGTGGTTACAATACTACGGAATATGGTGACGCTCACCGTGCAGATCTGACGTCATTTCTAGAGCTGCTAGGAGGTTCAGATCTTTTTGGGCACCTCCAGTGGGATGTGATCAATAGGAAAACCGGCTCATTCCGGCAAAACTTCCATCGGTGAACAATTAACCGCGCGTCCGCGGTTGCGTGGTTACAATACTACGGAATATGGTGACGCTCACCGTGCGGTTCTGACGTCATTTCTAGAGCTGCTAGGAGGTTCAGATCTTTTTGGGCACCTCCAGTGGGATGTGATCAATAGGAAAACCTTCTCATTCCGGCAAAACTTCCATCGGTGAACAATTAACCGCGCGTCCGCGGTTGCGTGGTTACAATACTACGGAATATGGTGACGCTCACCGAGCGGTTCTGACGTCATTTCTAGAGCTGCTAGGAGGTTCGGATCTTTTTGGGCACCTTCAGTGCGATGTGATCAACAGGAAAACCTGCTCATTCCGGCAAAACTTCCATCGGTGAACAATTAACCGCGCGTCCGCGGTAACGTGGTTACAATACTACGGAATATGGTGACGCTCACCGTGCAGTTCTGACGTCATTTCTAGAGCGGCTAGGAGGTTCAGATCTTTTTGGGCACCTCCAGTGGGATGTGATCAACAGGAAAACCTACTCATTCCGGCAAAACTTCCATCGGTGAACAATTAACCGCGCGTCCGCGGTTGCGTGGTTACAATACTACGGAATATGGTGACTCTCACCGAGCGGTTCTGACGTCATTTCTAGAGCTGCTAGGAGGTTCGGATCTTTTTGGGCACCTTCAGTGCGATGTGATCAACAGGAAAACCTGCTCATTCCGGCAAAACTTCCATTAGTGAACAATTAACCGCGCGTCCGCAGTATCGTGGTTACAATACTACGGAATATGGTGAAGCTCACCGTTAAGTTCTGACGTCATTTCTAGAGGTGCTAGGAAGTTCGGATCTTTTTGGGCACCTCCAGTCGAATGTGATCAACAGGAAAACCTGCTCATTCCTGCAAAGCGTCCATCGGTGAACAATTAACCGCGCGTCCGCGGTAGCGTGGTTACACTACTTCGGAATATGGTGACGCTCACCGTGCAGTTCTGACGTCATTTCTAGAGCTGCTAGGAGGTTCGGATCTTTTTGGGAACCTTCAGCGCGATGTGATCAACAGGAAAAGCTGCTCATTCCGGCAAAACTTCCATCGGTGAACAATTAACCGCGCGTTCGCGGTATCGTGGTTACAATACTACGGAATATGGTGACGCTCACCGTGCAGTTCTGACGTCATTTCTAGAGCTGCTAGGAGGTTCAGATCTTTTTGGGCACCTCCAGTGGGATGTGATCAACAGGAAAACCTTCTCATTCCGGCAAAACTTCCATCGGTGAACAATTAACCGCGCGTCCGCGGTTGCGTGGTTACAATACTACGGAATATGATGACGCTCACCGAGCGGTTCTGACGTCATTTCTAGAGCTGCTAGGAGGTTCGGATCTTTTTGGGCACCTTCAGTGCGATGTGATCAACAGGAAAACCTGCTCATTCCGGCAAAACTTCCATCGGTGAACAATAAACCGCGCCTCCGCGGCAGCGTGGTTACAATACTACGGAATATGGTGACGCTCACCGTGCAGTTCTGACGTCATTTCTAGAGCTGCTAGGAGGTTCGGATCTTTTTGGGCACCTTCAGTGCGATGTGATCAACAGGAAAACCTGCTCATTCCAGCAAAACTTCCATCGGTGAACAATTAACCGCGCGTCCGCGGTATCGTGGTTACAATACTACGGAATATGGTGACGTTCACCGTGCAGTTCTGACGTCATTTCTAGAGGTGCTAGGAAGTTCGGATCTTTTTGGGCACCTCCAGTGGGATGTGATCAACAGGAAAACCTGCTCATTCTGGCAAAACTTCCATCGGTGAACAATTAACCGCGCGTCCGCGGTAGCGTGGTTACAATACTACGGAATATGGTGACGCTCACCGTGCGGTTCTGACGTCATTTCTAGAGGTGCTAGGATGTTCGGATCTTTTTGGGCACCTCCAGTGGAATGTGATCAACAGGAAAACCTGCTCCTTCTGGCAAAACTTCCATCGGTGAACAATTAACCGCGCGTCCGCGGACGCGTGGTTACAATACTACGGAATATGGTGACGCTCACCGTGCAGATCTGACGTCATTTCTAGAGCTGCTAGGAGGTTCAGATCTTTTTGGGCACCTCCAGTGGGATGTGATCAACAGGAAAACCGGCTCATTCCGGCAAAACTTCCATCGGTGAACAATTAACCGCGCGTCCGCGGTTGCGTGGTTACAATACTACGGAATATGCTGACGCTCACCGTGCGGTTCTGACGTCATTTCTAGAGCTGCTAGGAGGTTCAGATCTTTTTGGGCACCTCCAGTGGGATGTGATCAATAGGAAAACCTTCTCATTCCGGCAAAACTTCCATCGGTGAACAATTAACCGCGCGTCCGCGGTTGCGTGGTTACAATACTACGGAATATGGTGACGCTCACCGAGCGGTTCTGACGTCATTTCTAGAGCTGCTAGGAGGTTCGGATCTTTTTGGGCACCTTCAGTGCGATGTGATCAACAGGAAAACCTGCTCATTCCGGCAAAACTTCCATCGGTGAACAATTAACCGCGCGTCCGCGGTAACGTGGTTACAATACTACGGAATATGGTGACGCTCACCGTGCAGTTCTGACGTCATTTCTAGAGCGGCTAGGAGGTTCAGATCTGTTTGGGCACCTCCAGTGGGATGTGATCAACAGGAAAACCTTCTCATTCCGACAAAACTTCCATCGGTGAACAATTAACCGCGCGTCCGCGGTTGCGTGGTTACAATACTACGGAATATGGTGACTCTCACCGAGCGGTTCTGACGTCATTTCTAGAGCTGCTAGGAGGTTCGGATCTTTTTGGGCACCTTCAGTGCGATGTGATCAACAGGAAAACCTGCTCATTCCGGCAAAACTTCCATTAGTGAACAATTAACCGCGCGTCCGCAGTATCGTGGTTACAATACTACGGAATATGGTGAAGCTCACAGTTAAGTTCTGACGTCATTTCTAGAGGTGCTAGGAAGTTCGGATCTTTTTGGGCACCTCCAGTCGAATGTGATCAACAGGAAAAGCTGCTCATTCCGGCAAAACTTCCATCGGTGAACAATTAACCGCGCGTTCGCGGTATCGTGGTTACAATACTACGGAATATGGTGACGCTCACCGTGCACTTCTAACGTCATTTCTAGAGGTGCTAGGAGGTTCGGATCTTTTTGGGTACCTTCAGTGGGATGTGCTAAAGAAGAAAACCTGCTCATTCCGGCAAAACTCCCATCGGTGAACAATTAACCGCGCGTCCGCGGTAGCGTGGTTACAATACTACGGAATGTGGTGACGCTCACCGTGCAGTTCTGACGTCATTTCTAGAGCTGCTAGGAGGTTCGGATCTTTTTGGGCACCTCCAGCGGGATGTGATCAACAGGAAAACCTTCTCATTCCGGCAAAACTTCCATCGGTGAACAATTAACCGCGCGTCCGCGGTTGCGTGGTTACAATACTACGGAATATGGTGACGCTCACCGAGCGGTTCTGACGTCATTTCTAGAGCTGCTAGGAGGTTCGGATCTTTTTGGGCACCTTCAGTGCGATGTGATCAAGAGGAAAAGCTTCTCATTCCGGCAAAACTTCCATCGGTGAACAATTAACCGCGCGTCCGCGGTAGCGTGGTTACAATACTACGGAATGTGGTGACGCTCGCCGTGCAGTTCTGACGTCATTTCCAGAGCTGCTAGGAGGTTCGGATCTTTTTGGGCACCTTCAGTGCGATGTGATCAACAGGAAAACCTGCTCATTCCGGCAAAACTTCCATCGGTGAACAATTAACCGCGCGTCCGCGGTAACGTGGTTACAATACTACGGAATATGGTGACGCTCACCGTGCAGTTCTGACGTCATTTCTAGAGCTGCTAGGAGGTTCAGATCTTTTTGGGCACCTCCAGTGGGATGTGATCAACAGGAAAACCTTCTCATTCCGGCAAAACTTCCATCGGTGAACAATAAACCGCGCGTCCGCGGTATCTTGGTTACAATACTACGGAATATGGTGACGCTCACCGTGCAGTTCTAACGTCATTTCTAGAGGTGCTAGGAGGTTCGGATCTTTTTGGGTACCTCCAGTGGGATGTGATCAACAGGAAAACCTTCTCATTCCGACAAAACTTCCATCGGTGAACAATTATCCGCGCGTCCGCGGTAGCGTGGTTACAATACTACGGAATGTGGTGACGCTCACCGTGCAGTTCTGACGTCATTTCTAGAGCTGCTAGGAGGTTCGGATCTATTTGGGCACCTCCAGTGGGATGTGATCAACAGGAAAACCTTCTCATTCCGGCAAAACTTCCATCGGTGAACAATTAACTGCGCGTCCGCGGTTGCGTGGTTACAATACTTCGGAATATGGTGACGCTCACCGTTCAGTTCTGACGTCATTTCTAGAGGTGCTAGGAAGTTCGGATCTTTTTGGGCACCTCCAGTGGGATGTGATCAACAGGAAAACCTGCTCATTCCGGCAAAACTTCCATCGGTGAACAATTAACCGCGCGTCCGCGGTATCGTGGTTACAATACTACGGAATATGGTGACGCTCACCGTGCAGTTCTAACGTCATTTCTAGAGGTGCTAGGAGGTTCGGATCTTTTTGGGTACCTCCAGTGGGATGTGATCAACAGGAAAACCTTCTCATTCCGACAAAACTTCCATCGGTGAACAATTAACCGCGCGTCCGCGGTAGCGTGGTTACAATACTACGGAATGTGGTGACGCTCACCGTGCAGTTCTGACGTCATTTCTATAGCTGCTAGGAGGTTCGGATCTTTTTGGGCACCTCCAGTGGGATGTGATCAACAGGAAAACCTCATTTCGGCAAAACTTCCATCGGTGAACAATTAACCGCGCGTCCGCGGTTGCGTGGTTACAATACTACGGAATATGGTGAAGCTCACAGTTAAGTTCTGACGTCATTTCTAGAGGTGCTAGGAAGTTCGGATCTTTTTGGGCACCTCCAGTCGAATGTGATCAACAGGAAAAGCTGCTCATTCCGGCAAAACTTCCATCGGTGAACAATTAACCGCGCGTTCGCGGTATCGTGGTTACAATACTACGGAATATGGTGACGCTCACCGTGCAGTTCTAACGTCATTTCTAGAGGTGCTAGGAGGTTCGGATCTTTTTGGGTACCTTCAGTGGGATGTGCTAAAGAAGAAAACCTGCTCATTCCGGCAAAACTCCCATCGGTGAACAATTAACCGCGCGTCCGCGGTAGCGTGGTTACAATACTACGGAATGTGGTGACGCTCACCGTGCAGTTCTGACGTCATTTCTAGAGCTGCTAGGAGGTTCGGATCTTTTTGGGCACCTCCAGCGGGATGTGATCAACAGGAAAACCTTCTCATTCCGGCAAAACTTCCATCGGTGAACAATTAACCGCGCGTCCGCGGTTGCGTGGTTACAATACTACGGAATATGGTGACGCTCACCGAGCGGTTCTGACGTCATTTCTAGAGCTGCTAGGAGGTTCGGATCTTTTTGGGCACCTTCAGTGCGATGTGATCAAGAGGAAAAGCTTCTCATTCCGGCAAAACTTCCATCGGTGAACAATTAACCGCGCGTCCGCGGTAGCGTGGTTACAATACTACGGAATGTGGTGACGCTCGCCGTGCAGTTCTGACGTCATTTCTAGAGCTGCTAGGAGGTTCGGATCTTTTTGGGCACCTTCAGTGCGATGTGATCAACAGGAAAACCTGCTCATTCCGGCAAAACTTCCATCGGTGAACAATTAACCGCGCGTCCGCGGTAACGTGGTTACAATACTACGGAATATGGTGACGCTCACCGTGCAGTTCTGACGTCATTTCTAGAGCTGCTAGGAGGTTCAGATCTTTTTGGGCACCTCCAGTGGGATGTGATCAACAGGAAAACCTTCTCATTCCGGCAAAACTTCCATCGGTGAACAATAAACCGCGCGTCCGCGGTATCTTGGTTACAATACTACGGAATATGGTGACGCTCACCGTGCAGTTCTAACGTCATTTCTAGAGGTGCTAGGAGGTTCGGATCTTTTTGGGTACCTCCAGTGGGATGTGATCAACAGGAAAACCTTCTCATTCCGACAAAACTTCCATCGGTGAACAATTAACCGCGCGTCCGCGGTAGCGTGGTTACAATACTACGGAATGTGGTGACGCTCACCGTGCAGTTCTGACGTCATTTCTAGAGCTGCTAGGAGGTTCGGATCTATTTGGGCACCTCCAGTGGGATGTGATCAACAGGAAAACCTTCTCATTCCGGCAAAACTTCCATCGGTGAACAATTAACTGCGCGTCCGCGGTTGCGTGGTTACAATACTTCGGAATATGGTGACGCTCACCGTTCAGTTCTGACGTCATTTCTAGAGGTGCTAGGAAGTTCGGATCTTTTTGGGCACCTCCAGTGGGATGTAATCAACAGGAAAACCTGCTCATTCCGACAAAACTTCCATCGGTGAACAATTAACCGCGCGTCCGCGGTATCGTGGTTACAATACTACGGAATATGGTGACGCTCACCGTGCAGTTCTAACGTCATTTCTAGAGGTGCTAGGAGGTTCGGATCTTTTTGGGTACCTCCAGTGGGATGTGATCAACAGGAAAACCTTCTCATTCCGACAAAACTTCCATCGGTGAACAATTAACCGCGCGTCCGCGGTAGCGTGGTTACAATACTACGGAATGTGGTGACGCTCACCGTGCAGTTCTGACGTCATTTCTAGAGCTGCTAGGAGGTTCGGATCTTTTTGGGCACCTCCAGTGGGATGTGATCAACAGGAAAACCTCATTCCGGCAAAACTTCCATCGGTGAACAATTAACCGCGCGTCCGCGGTTGCGTGGTTACAATACTACGGAATATGGTGACGTTCACCGAGCGGTTCTGACGTCATTTCTAGAGCTGCTAGGAGGTTCGGATCTTTTTGGGCACCTTCAAGGCGATGTGATCAACAGGAAAACCTGCTCATTCCAGCAAAACTTCCATCGGTGAACAATTAACCGCGCGTCCGCAGTATCGTGGTTACAATACTACGGAATATGGTGACGCTCACCGAGCGGTTCTGACGTCATTTCTAGAGCTGCTAGGAGGTTCGGATCTTTTTGGGCACCTTCAGGGCGATGTGATCAACAGGAAAACCTGCTCATTCCAGCAAAACTTCCATCGGTGAACAATTAACCGCGCGTCCGCAGTATCGTGGTTACAATACTACGGAATATGGTGACGCTCACCGTTCAGTTCTGACGTCATTTCTAGGGCTGCTAGGAGGTTCGGATCTTTTTGGGCACCTCCAGTTGGATGTGATAAACAGGAAAACCTGCTCATTCCGGCAAAACTTCCATCGGTGAACACTTGACCGCGCGTCCGCGGTTGCGTGGTTACAATACTACGGAATATGGTGAAGCTCACCGTGTAGTTCTGACGTCATTTCTAGAGCTGCTAGGAGGGTCGGATCTTTTTGGGCACCTCCAGTGGGATGTGATCAACAGTAAAACCTTCTCATTCCGGCAAAACTTCCATCGGTGAACAATTAACCGCGCGTCCGCGGTTGCGTGGTTACAATACTACGGAATATGGTGACGCTCACCGAGCGGTTCTGACGTCATTTCTGGAGCTGCTAGGAGGTTCGGATCTTTTTGGGCACCTTCAGGGCGATGTGATCAACAGGAAAACCTGCTCATTCCAGCAAAACTTCCATCGGTGAACAATTAACCGCGCGTCCGCAGTATCGTGGTTACAATACTACGGAATATGGTGACGCTCACCGTTCAGTTCTAACGTCATTTCTAGAGGTGCTAGGAAGTTCGGATCTTTTTGGGCACCTCCAGTGAGATGTGATCAACAGGAAAACCTGCTCATTCCGGCAAAACTTCCATCGGTGAACAATTAACCGCGCGTCCGCGGTAGCGTGGTTACAATACTACGGAATGTGGTGACGCTCACCGTGCAGTTCTGACGTCATTTCTAGAGCTGCTAGGAGGTTCGGATCTTTTTGGGCACCTCCAGCGGGATGTGATCAACAGGAAAACCTTCTCATTCCGGCAAAACTTCCATCGGTGAACAATTAACCGCGCGTCCGCGGTTGCGTGGTTACAATACTACGGAATATGGTGACGCTCACCGAGCGGTTCTGACGTCATTTCTAGAGCTGCTAGGAGGTTCGGATCTTTTTGGGCACCTTCAGTGCGATGTGATCAAGAGGAAAAGCTTCTCATTCCGGCAAAACTTCCATCGGTGAACAATTAACCGCGCGTCCGCGGTAGCGTGGTTACAATACTACGGAATGTGGTGACGCTCGCCGTGCAGTTCTGACGTCATTTCCAGAGCTGCTAGGAGGTTCGGATCTTTTTGGGCACCTTCAGTGCGATGTGATCAACAGGAAAACCTGCTCATTCCGGCAAAACTTCCATCGGTGAACAATTAACCGCGCGTCCGCGGTAACGTGGTTACAATACTACGGAATATGGTGACGCTCACCGTGCAGTTCTGACGTCATTTCTAGAGCTGCTAGGAGGTTCAGATCTTTTTGGGCACCTCCAGTGGGATGTGATCAACAGGAAAACCTTCTCATTCCGGCAAAACTTCCATCGGTGAACAATAAACCGCGCGTCCGCGGTAGCTTGGTTACAATACTACGGAATATGGTGACGCTCACCGTGCAGTTCTAACGTCATTTCTAGAGGTGCTAGGAGGTTCGGATCTTTTTGGGTACCTCCAGTGGGATGTGATAAACAGGAAAACCTTCTCATTCCGACAAAACTTCCATCGGTGAACAATTATCCGCGCGTCCGCGGTAGCGTGGTTACAATACTACGGAATGTGGTGACGCTCTCCGTGCAGTTCTGACGTCATTTCTAGAGCTGCTAGGAGGTTCGGATCTATTTGGGCACCTCCAGTGGGATGTGATCAACAGGAAAACCTTCTCATTCCGGCAAAACTTCCATCGGTGAACAATTAACTGCGCGTCCGCGGTTGCGTGGTTACAATACTTCGGAATATGGTGACGCTCACCGTTCAGTTCTGACGTCATTTCTAGAGGTGCTAGGAAGTTCGGATCTTTTTGGGCACCTCCAGTGGGATGTGATCAACAGGAAAACCTGCTCATTCCGACAAAACTTCCATCGGTGAACAATTAACCGCGCGTCCGCGGTATCGTGGTTACAATACTACGGAATATGGTGACGCTCACCGTGCGGTTCTAACGTCATTTCTAGAGGTGCTAGGAGGTTCGGATCTTTTTGGGTACCTCCAGTGGGATGTGATCAACAGGAAAACCTTCTCATTCCGACAAAACTTCCATCGGTGAACAATTAACCGCGCGTCCGCGGTAGCGTGGTTACAATACTACGGAATGTGGTGACGCTCACCGTGCAGTTCTGACGTCATTTCTATAGCTGCTAGGAGGTTCGGATCTTTTTGGGCACCTCCAGTGGGATGTGATCAACAGGAAAACCTCATTTCGGCAAAACTTCCATCGGTGAACAATTAACCGCGCGTCCGCGGTTGCGTGGTTACAATACTACGGAATATGGTGACGTTCACCGAGCGGTTCTGACGTCATTTCTAGAGCTGCTAGGAGGTTCGGATCTTTTTGGGCACCTTCAAGGCGATGTGATCAACAGGAAAACCTGCTCATTCCAGCAAAACTTCCATCGGTGAACAATTAACCGCGCGTCCGCAGTATCGTGGTTACAATACTACGGAATATGGTGACGCTCACCGAGCGGTTCTGACGTCATTTCTAGAGCTGCTAGGAGGTTCGGATCTTTTTGGGCACCTTCAGGGCGATGTGATCAACAGGAAAACCTGCTCATTCCAGCAAAACTTCCATCGGTGAACAATTAACCGCGCGTCCGCAGTATCGTGGTTACAATACTACGGAATATGGTGACGCTCACCGTTCAGTTCTGACGTCATTTCTAGGGCTGCTAGGAGGTTCGGATCTTTTTGGGCACCTCCAGTTGGATGTGATAAACAGGAAAACCTGCTCATTCCGGCAAAACTTCCATCGGTGAACACTTGACCGCGCGTCCGCGGTTTGCGTGGTTACAATACTACGGAATATGGTGACGCTCACCGTGTAGTTCTGACGTCATTTCTAGAGCTGCTAGGAGGGTCGGATCTTTTTGGGCACCTCCAGTGGGATGTGATCAACAGTAAAACCTTCTCATTCCGGCAAAACTTCCATCGGTGAACAATTAACCGCGCGTCCGCGGTTGCGTGGTTACAATACTACGGAATATGGTGACGCTCACCGAGCGGTTCTGACGTCATTTCTGGAGCTGCTAGGAGGTTCGGATCTTTTTGGGCACCTTCAGGGCGATGTGATCAACAGGAAAACCTGCTCATTCCAGCAAAACTTCCATCGGTGAACAATTAACCGCGCGTCCGCAGTATCGTGGTTACAATACTACGGAATATGGTGACGCTCACCGTTCAGTTCTAACGTCATTTCTAGAGGTGCTAGGAAGTTCGGATCTTTTTGGGCACCTCCAGTGAGATGTGATCAACAGGAAAACCTGCTCATTCCGGCAAAACTTCCATCGGTGAACAATTAACCGCGCGTCCGCGGTATCGTGGTTACAATACTACGGAATATGGTGACGCTCACCGTTCAGTTCTGACGTCATTTCTAGAGGTGCTAGGAAGTTCGGATCTTTTTGGGCACCTCCAGTGAGATGTGATCAACAGGAAAACCTGCTCATTCCGGCAAAACTTCCATGGGTGAACAATTAACCGCGCGTCCGCGGTATCGTGGTTACAATACTACGGAATATGGTGACGCTCACGTGCGGTTCTGACGTCATTTCTAGAGCTGCTAGGAGGTTCAGATCTTTTTGGGCACCTCCAGTGGGATGTGATCAATAGGAAAACCTTCTCATTCCGGCAAAACTTCCATCGGTGAACAATAAACCGCGCGTCCGCGGCAGTGTGGTTACAATACTACGGAATATGGTGACGCTCACCGTGCAGTTCTGATGGTTGGAACCCTTTTTTAGTTTTTTTGGGGTGTAATTTTTGGGTTTTTTTGGGGCCCCGGGTTTTTATCAAAAAAACCCGCTATTCCCCAAAATTTGGGAAAATTGGGCCCGTTTTTCAAAACCAAAAATGGTGACCTACCCGATTTCCCTTTTTGGGGTTTTATTCGGTTTTTGGGCCCCCAGGGGGGAAAAAAAAAAACCTTTTTTCCGGAAAAAAATTTAGGTAAAAAAAGGCCCTTGGGGTTAATCAAAGGGGAAATTTCTCAAGGGGGGCCTCATTTTTCTAAGGTTTCGGTTTTTTTGGACTCAGGGGTTTTAAAAGAAAAACCTTTCAATCCCAAAAATTTGGGGGAAAAAAGGCCCCCCTTTTTGGACTCCGGAAGGGACGACCGAGGAAAAATCTTTTTTGGGGAAAAACGGACTTTTTGGCCCTTGGGGGGTGTGTAAAGGGAAAACCCGGCTTTTTCCCAAAATTCCTGGGAAAATTCCGGGGTCCCTTTTGGGGTTTAAAAAAAATTGGTACGACCGTTTAGTTCCCTTTTTAGGGTGAAAATCGGCTTTTTTTTGGTCGTGGTTAAACAAAAGGGAAAGTTTCCGGTTTTGGAAAATTTAACCGCGGTTTTTGCTTTTCTGGGGTTTCAAATTTGGAAAACCTCCCCTACGTATTTAAAAGGGGGGGAAGGGGGTTTTTCCCCATGGTGGAAACAAAGGAAAACCCCCATTGGAAACTTCAGGTAAAAACCCCGGGCCCTTCGGGGGTAAAAAAAATTTTACCCAAACCCCTTTGGGCCCCAAGGGGGGGTTTTTTTCATTTTATTTCGGAAAACCCCCACCGGCAAAAATTTACGGGGAAATTAAGGGGGGGGTTTTTGGGGAAATAGGGGTGGGGCCCCCAAACCGCTTTCTGATTAATTCGGACTTTTTGGGGGGCCTCCGGGAGTGTTTAAGGAAAAATTTTTTTCCCCCCCCTTACTTTCGGGTTAAAAAGGGGCCTTTTTTCCCCAGGAGGGACCAAGGGTTTGGATTCATTTTAAAACCCCTTTTGGGACCCCGGGGTTTCCAAAAAAAACCTTTCCTTGGTTGAACCCGCGGTGGGTTTTTTTTGGGGTTGGGGGGCCAGAAAAGGCACAAATTTTGGGCTTTTGGGCCCCCCTTTCATTTTTCCGGAAAAACTCCCGGGTTTACTTTCCGCCCCCGGGGTTCTTTTTAAAACATGGATTGGGAAAAACCCCTCTTTTGGAAATTATCGGGAAAACCCCGGGTTGTGGTACAGGAATTTAGACCACGGTGGCCCTTTCAACTCCTCGGATTTGGTCTTTGGATGTCGTTTATAACAGGAAAACCTCCTTCGGAACCCTTTGTGGGGAACTGGGGCCCCTGTTTCAAAATGGGGAAAACCCCCGTGGTTAATTTAAAAGTCGGGGGTGTTAATCTTTGGGTCGGGGATTTCAAAGGAAATTCTTTCCTTTCCGTGGGAAATTAAAGGGCCTCCCTTTGGGAAAACTCGGAAATTACCCACCCCGGTTGACGTATTCAAAGGGGGGGTTCGGTTTTTGGACCTTTGGGGGGGGATCACGGAAACTCTCATCCGGGAAAAAACTGTTTCAAAACCCCGGGATGACCAATCGGCGGAATTTGGTTAACCAAAGGGGGCCCCGAGTTCGAAAGGGTTTTTGGGCCCTCCAGAATGTGAAAAACAGGAAAAAACCCCCCTTCTCCCCAAAATTTAACCTTTTAAACCCGGGCCCCGGATTTGGGGGTTTCATACTTCGGAATTGGGACCTCACCCTCGTTCTGACATTCTAGAGCTCTAGGAGGTTTGGTTTTTTTGGGGGCCTTCAGGGGATGGTTAAAAAAACCCCCATTCCCCCAAAATTTCCCTCGGGAACAATTCCCCCCGCGTTCGGGTTTTAAAAAGGGAGTACGGGGTTTCCTATTGGGAGGGGAGGGTGGCTTTTAATTGGAAAAAAACCCCCCCCCCAAAAAAAATTAACCCCCCCGGGGGGGGTTCTTTAAAAAGGATGGGGGTTTACTCATTTTTTTTAAAAAATCGGGTTGGACTTTTTTGGGGGGGGAGGAAAAAAAAAAAAAACTTCCATTTGGAAAAAAAACCCCCCGGGAACTTACCCCTCCCCCTTTACCCTACGGAAAGGTACGCTCAGTGCGGGCCCTCTTTTGGGTCTGGAGGGGCCCTTTTTTTCCCCCAAAAACCCCCGGGAAAAACCCTCTTCCCCAAAAAAAACCCTGGGGAAAAAAAACCCCGGGGTTGGGGACTCAGGAAATTTTGACGTCCCCCGGGGGTTCGACTTTTTAAATGTAAAGGGGGATTTTTTCCCTTCCGGGGATTTATCCGGGGAAACCGGGTTTGCAAAAACCTGGTAAAATTGGGGGCCCCACGGGTTACAAAATTCGGTAGGGAGCACCCGGGGGCCTCATTTCCTGTAAAGGGACTTTTGGGAACCCTTTTGGATTAACGGCCCCCCTTGGAAAAACCCCCGGGGAAAATTAACCGGTCCCGGGCGGGTTCTAAGGTGGTGAGTCCCCCTCTTGGGATTTTAGGGTGTAAGGGGGGGGGTCTTTATTTTTTGGGTGGAAACGGCCCATTGGGAAATTCCAAAGGGGGAACAATTAACCCCCGTGCGGTTGGGGTTCAATTTGGAAATTTGGGGGTCACGGGGTTTCTCATTTTTAACCCGGGGGGGACTTTTTGGGGCCCCCCGTTTTGGAAAAAAACCCCTATTTGGGAAAATTCCCGGGTGCTTAACCCGGGGGGGTTCGGGTTTTTCCCCGGAAAATTTTTTTCCCCACCCCATTTCAACTCAAGGGGGCATTTTTGGGCCCGTGCGTTAAAAAAAATGCCACCGGCCTTCTGAGGCTTAAAGCGGGGGCCCCTTTTTGGGACCTTCCCGAAAAAGGACCCCCGGGTTTAGTATTTTTGGGGCGCCCGGGGTTTTTTTAAAAACTTTTTTAGTACCCAGGAAAAATTTTTCCGGGGAAAAAAACGGTTTTTTGGGGGCCCCCGGGAGGGTTACAAACTGGATTGGGACCTTTCCCCCGGGGTTTTTTCCCGGGTCGGGGGGTTCGGTTTTTTGGGCACTCCGGGATTTTTAAACAGGAAAACCGCTTTTGGCAAAAATTTGGAAAATTACCCCCCCGCTTCTTGGAAAAAACCGGGGAAATAAGCCCCGGTTCGGGTTTATTTGGGTTTGGATCGGTTTTCCCTCCCGGGGGGGATCAACGAAAATTTTTTGGCAAATCCTGGTGAAAATTAACCCCCCGGGCTTTCCCTAACCGGAATTGGTGGGGTGGTAAAACTCGTTTTTAGTCAGGAGGGTTGGGTCTTTTTGGGACCTCAGGGGATCGGACC
>NW_022980826.1:0-13142 GCF_902652985.1 Pecten maximus
TGTTACTACTACGGTGCTACTAGGTGTTACCACTACGGTGCTACTAGGTGTTACTACTATGGTGCTACTAGGTGTTACTACTATGGTGCTACTAGGTGTTACTACTATGGTGCTACTAGGTGTTACTACTATGGTGCTACTAGGTGTTACTACTACGATGCTACTAGGTGTTACTACTACGGTGCTACTAGGTGTTACTACTACGGTGCTACTAGGTGTTACTACTACGGTGCTACTACATGTTACTACTATGGTGCTACTACATGTTACTACTACGGTGCTACTAGGTGTTACTACTATGGTGCTACTAGGTGTTACTACTACGGTGCTACTAGGTGTTACTACTACGGTGCTACTAGGTGTTACTACTACGGTGCTACTACATGTTACTACTATGGTGCTACTAGGTGTTACTACTATGGTGCTACTAGGTGTTACTATTTGGTTTGTTTTTGTTTAAGGTCCTATTAACAGCCAGGGTCATTTAAGGACGTGCCAGGTTTTGGAGGTGGAGGAAAGCTGGAGTACCCGGAAAAAAAACACCTGCCTACAGTCAGTACCTGGCAACTGCCCCACGTAGGTTTCGAACTTGCAACCCAGAGGTGGAGGGCTAGTGATAAAGTGTCGGGACACCTTAACCGCTCGGCCACCGCGGCCCCCATACTAGGTGTTACTAATATGGTGTTATTAGGTGTTGCTTTGGTGTAACTATGGTGTTACTATGGTGTTACTATGTTATAATGGTGTTACTATACCGTTACTACTATGGTATTGCTAGGTGTTACTATGGTGTTACTATGGTGTAACTATGGTGTTACTATGGTGAAACTATGGTGTTACTATACTGTTACTTATCTAGTGTTACTATGATGTTACTATGTATTACTATGATGTTACTAGGTGTTACTAAGGTGTAACTATGATGTTACACAATATCTCATGATCAGTTCCTGATTTATAGTTTCTGACAGATATGGGAGTTTTTTTAATGACATGCTCAGAGACCAAAATAAATTTTAACATTGAATTCAACATTATGGTACAATATAACCTGATGGATTACACTGTAACAAGGCTACATCCAAATTAATCTACCGTCTCATGATTGTCGTAACAGTAATGTCAGGGTCAATCAGAGATAATTAAAAGTGTGTATGGCTTCACAGACATGGGAATCTGCCATTGAAATCAAATGCACAAACATCTATTACTGAGAGTAATCAAATATGGATATATCATTTTCAACAGTTTCAGGAACATTATCAAAAACAACCTGCATAACAGAAGATTGAAATGATCTAACTATACACCAAGTTTGATCTAAACACACAAATTTGAAGTGAAATGTTGACACCGCTGCCGCCGTCGTCACCACGGTAAAAGTACCACACAGCCTCATATTTGCCACTTTTCGTTGCAGGCAAGACATAAATTGTCCTTGAAACTGTACTGTCATAATGACATGATGGAAAATATTTCAATTTGCAAGAACTTTAAGTATAGATATCAATTATTCCTGATTTTCATCTCCAAATATTTAGTTATAAGTGTCGACCAATTAGTTAAGCTATTATGTAACCGCAGTAACCAGCCTAGGACTTTTCTGACAAAAATTCTTCTCCTTCTGTACAAAAAAGAAATTAAAAAAAAAAAGAAGTATCCTTCATTTTTCAAACAACATGACACTGCAATGGTCATTTTACAATTGGAGAATGTTGTTACAATTAGTTTCGGATCGGTTTATTAACACATTTTTTGTTTTGTGTAGCACTCAACGTCTCAGTTACCATTAGACCGAGCGGAAATTAATTTTTGTTCAGAAAACATAAATTTACGTTTTTGCTTGTCATGTTGAGCAAATTTATTATGACTTAATTTCAACAGGTCACTTTAAAACTCGGTGTGTAACAAATTTTAAAAAGCATTTACAGCTTCACCACATGGTATGTATTGGTTGAAAAACAGATAATTTACTGAATAATGATTTGGTCGCTTATAGTACATTATCATATTTTTCTCCTATCGCCATTTTATAAAAACATAAATCCACACCCTATACAATGTTGTAGATATATACACACCATGGGCACACATTTATTATAGTCTTTATTGATTAGACCAAGTGAATTATCTCCCTTTGTGTAAGCTGATATTGTACCAACTGATTATACTATATTTCAGCAAAATGAAATTTACATGAGAAAGACTTGTTACACATTTCATTGTAAAATTTGAACCTATGTTGGTCCCTGTGTTAAAGTATATAGTTGTTGTAAGAAATTATACCGTATTCTAATATTTTTTTCTTTTGAGGCGGCTGTGATAGCTTAGTCGGTCGGAGCGTTGGCCTATTGTTATCTTTGGTAAAGATCTGAGGTGCATGGTTCAAGCTCACTACTTTTGGCTGCTTGTGTTTCTCGGGAAGCTGATGTAATTGTGACTGTGAAGTGTTTGCTTGTGCAGGGTGAAATTCACACAAATTTGAAGTGAAATGTTGTTGCCACTGCCGCCGTCGTCACCACAGTAAAAGTACCACACAGCCTCATATTTGCCACTTTTCGTTGCAGGCGAGACATAAATTGTCCTTGAAACTGCACTGTCATAATGACATGATGGAAAATATTTCAATTTGCAAGAACTTTAAGTATATATAGATATCAATTATTCCTGATTTTCATCTCCAAATATTTAGTTATAAGTGTTGACCAATTAGTTAAGCTATTTATAATGTAACTGCAGCAACCATGCAGCCTAGGACTTTTCTGACAAAAAAATTCTTCTATACAAAAAAGAAATAATTTTTTTTTTTTTAAAGTATTCTTCAATTTTCAAACAACATGACACTGCAATTGTCATTTTACAACTGGAGAATGTTTTTACAATTAGTTTCGGATTGGTTAATACATTTTTTTTTGTGTAGCACTCAACGTCTGTTACTATCAGACCGAGCGGAAATTAATTTTTGTTCAGAAAACATAAATTTACATTTTTGCTTGTCATGTTGAGAAAATTTATTATGACTTAATTTCAACAGGTCACTTTAAAACTTGGTGTGTAACAAATTTTAAAAAGCATTTACAGCTTCACCACATGGTATGTATTGGTTGGAAAACAGATAATTTACTGAATAATGATTTGGTCATATATAGCACTGTATCATATTCTTCTCCTATCTCCTTTTTGTAAAAACATAAATCCACACCCTTTACAATGTTGTAGATATATACACACCATGGGCACACATTTATTATAGTCTTTATTGATTAGACCAAGTGAATTATCTCCCTTTGTGTAACTGATATTGTACCAACTGATTATACTATATTTCAGTAAAATGAAATTTACATGAGAAAGACTTGTTACACATTTCATTGTAAAATTTGAACCTATGTTGGTTGTGTTAAAGTATATAGTTGTTATATGAAATTATACCGTATTCTAATATTTTTTTTCTTTTGTGGCCGCCGTGATAGCTTAGTCGGTCGGAGCGTTGGCCTATTGTTATCTTTGGTAAAGATCCGAGGTGCATGGTTCAAGCTCACTACGTGTGGCTGCTTGTGTTTCTCGGGAAGCTGATGTAATTGTGCCTGTGAAGTGTTTGCTTGTGCAGCATGAAATTCACACAAATTTGAAGTGAAATGTTGACTGCACCCTATACAATGCTGTAGATATATACACACCATGGGCACACATTTATTATAGTCTTTATTGATTAGACCAAGTGAATTATCTCCCTTTGTGTAAGCTGATATTGTACCAACTGATTATACTATATTTCAGTAAAATGAAATTTACATGAGAAAGACTTGTTACCCATTTCATTGTAAAATTTGAACCTATGGTGGTCCCTGTGTTAAAGTATATAGTTATTATATGAAATAATACCGTATTCTAATTTTTTTTTCTTTTGTGGCGGCTGTGATAGCTTAGTCGGTCGGAGCGTTGGCCTATTGTTATCTTTGGTAAAGATCCGAGGTGCATGGTTCAAGCTCACTATTTTTGGCTGCTTGTGTTTCTTGGGAAGCTGATGTAATTGTGCCTGTGAAGTGTTTGCTTGTGCAGGGTGAAATTCACACAAATTTGAAGTGAAATGTTGACGCCACTGCTGCCGTCGTCACCACAGTAAAAGTACCACACAGCCTCATATTTGCCACTTTTCGTTGCAGGCAAGACATAAATTGTCCTTGAAACTGCACTGTCATAATGACATGATGGAAAATATTTCAATTTGCAAGAACTTTAAGTATATATAGATATCAATTATTCCTGATTTTCATCTCCAAATATTTAGTTATAAGTGTCGACCAATTAGTTAAGCTATTTATAATGTAACTGCAGCAACCATGCAGCCTAGGACTTTTCTGACAAAAAAATTCTTCTATACAAAAAAGAAATAAATATTTTTTTTTTAAAGTATTCTTCATTTTTCAAACAACATGACACTGCAATTGTCATTTTACAACTGGAGAATGTTTTTACAATTAGTTTCGGATTGGTTAATACATTTTTTTTTGTGTAGCACTCAACGTCTGTTACTATCAGACCGAGCGGAAATTAATTTTTGTTCAGAAAACATAAATTTACATTTTTGCTTGTCATGTTGAGAAAATTTATTATGACTTAATTTCAACAGGTCACTTCAAAAATTGGTGTGTAACAAATTTTAAAAAGCATTTACAGCTTCACCACATGGTATGTATTGGTTGGAAAACAGATAATTTACTGAATAATGATTTGGTCATATATAGTACTGTATCATATTTTTCTCCTATCGCCATTTTATAAAAACATAAATCCACACCCTATACAATGTTGTAGATATATACACACCATGGGCACACATTTATTATAGTCTTTATTGATTAGACCAAGTGAATTATCTCCCTTTGTGTAACTGATATTGTGCCAAATGATTATACTATATTTCAGTAAATTGAAATTTACATGAGAAAGACTTGTTACACATTTCATTGTAAAATTTGAACCTATGTTGGTTGTGTTAAAGTATATAGTTGTTGTATGAAATTATACCGTATTCTAATATTTTTTTCTTTTGTGGCGGCCGTGATAGCTTAGTCGGTCGGAGCGTTGGCCTATTATATATATTGTTATCTTTGGTAAAGATCCGAGGTGCATGGTTCAAGCTCACTACTTTTAGCTGCTTGTGTTTCTCGGGAAGCTGATGTAATTGTGCCTGTGAAGTGTTTGCTTGTGCAGCTTGAAATTCGGTTAATTGCAGACAATGAGTGAGTAGAGAAGTGCATGCTTTAGGCAAGTTGTTTACCCATTCAGAATATTACTAGCTGAGCTTTGCTTTTTGCACTGTACACGACAACAACAGGAATACATGAATGGGACATTGGAACCACCTCAAATAGGTAGTACATCACAATCTTTGTAATTTCACATCATTATTTTTGTATTAGGTGACATCACACACTCACTGATATCATTGTCTTTGCTTTAGATGACATCACAGTTTCTGACATTATCTTTGCATTGAATCACAAAAAACACTGACCAATGTGATAATCTTGACATTAGATGATGTCACACTTCCTGACATCATTATCTTGACATTAAATGACATCATACATTTACCAACATCATTATCTTGGTATTAGATGACATCACATATTTACTGACATCATTATCTTGACATTAGATGATGTCACACAATAATTAACATGACACATTGTACTATACTATGACCAGATAGATATACAGACCTTTCAGCAATCCTTCCCTCGTCCGATGACCAAACTGCACAGCGATAGTGTACACATATCCCTTCGACTGCTGACAAGAAATATCTGTCCAACCTGTTTTATCTCGATATTTCTTGAGTTCTTCGATTCCGTTTTACTATTGTACCGTTATTAAATCAACCTCCCTAATAGCAGCTTTTCAACATTTATTAGTCAAGAGCATTCCTGTCTCCGATAAATAACACCAGTTCTGTTACACTACAAACCAGGCATCGCAGAGCAGGTACACACGAGACGGATGTAATCCTTGTCCGGTTTCGAAACGGATGATTTAAATCCCTCTTTTAGTTTTCCAAATCTTTACTATAAGTTGCATTGGGTGAGGACCACTTTAGTGTGTACCAGCCGCAGTTCTGAATCTGGAAATACATAAGTGAGGTATTATGGATCAATACGAACACAGCAGTGAAACAGGCTACAGAGCTAAATTCTCTTATTTTTCACAACCTAAGAACCCCCAACACTTCACCAGAGGAAACTACAGCACAAGGTAGTAGTCACAAACATTCTGATGGGCTAGATTCTCAGACTAATCAGCATTCAGTAAATATCTAAAGGCTGCAACAAATGTCAGTATTCTGTAAATATTGGATGTCCTGAAAATATTTGATGATGTAAATATGTAATGGTGTCAACATCCTGTAAATATTTCGGGGTTATAATTTTAAAATGCTGTAAATAGTTCGGGGTTATAATTTCAAATCCTGTAAATATTTTGGGGTAATGATTTTAAATCCTGTAAATATTTTGGGGTTATTATTTTAAATCCTGTAAATATTTTGGGGTTATGATTTTAAAATGCTGTAAATATGTCATGATCAATGCAATTAAAATATCCTGTAAAATATGTATTATGTAAATATTCTTTAAAGATTTGATGATGCACATTATATACCTTGTAAATGAATACATGGAGATGTAATAATGTAAATATATAATGTAAATGTATGACTATGTAAATATCCTGTAAATATATGATAATGTAAATATCCTGTAACTATATGACTATGTAAATATCCTGTAAATATATGATTATGTAAATATCCTGTAAATATATGATAATTTAAATATCCTGTAAATATATGATTATGTAAATATCATGTAAATATATGATAATGTAAATGTCCTGTAAATATATGATTATGTAAATATCATGTAAATATATGATTATGTAAATATCCTGTAAATATATGATAATTTAAATATCCTGTAAATATATGATTATGTAAATATCATGTAAATATATGATAATGTAAATGTCCTGTAAATATATGATTATGTAAATATCATGTAAATATATGATTATGTAAATATCCTGTAAATATCTGATAATGTAAATATCCTGTAACTATATGACTATGTAAATATATGATAATGTAAATATCCTGTAACTATATGACTATGTAAATATATGATAATGTAAATATCCTGTAACTATATGACTATGTAAATATATGATAATGTAAATATCCTGTAACTATATGACTATGTAAATATATGATAATGTAAATATCCTGTAACTATATGACTATGTAAATATATGATAATGTAAATATCCTGTAAATATATGATTATGTAAATATCCTGTAAATATATGATTATGTAAATATCCTGTAAATATATGATTATGTAAATATCCTGTAAATATATGATTATGTAAATATCCTGTAAATATATGATTATGTAAATATCCTGTAAATATATGATTATGTAAATATCCTGTAAATATATGATTATGTAAATATCTTGTAAATGTATGACTATGTAAATATCTTGTAAATGTAGGACTATGTAAATATCTTGTAAATGTATGACTATGTAAATATCCTGTTAATATATGATAATGTAAATATATCCTGTAAATTTATCTCAATGTAAATATAAAAAGGTGATGCTGCATTGCAGACCTTAATCCAACATGAAATTTCATTTGAATTTCGACTTTAGAAATACACATCACCATATATCTATCGTGTAATAAATCATGCCTGGCAAAAAGCCCATATATATCTACTGCAATCCAGTACAAGATACCAAATGATATTTCAATGTACGTGTTACAATAAGCCTTTCACTTACTTTGAATCAACTATGAGTTGGCCCCCTTGGCTTATTGCAGAATATACTGATACAATATTTATACTACAGCTGCTATTGAAATCAAAGAACAATAGAGAATACTGACATAACAATGAAGCTGTAATACTAACTCGACAACAATGATAGGGTAAAATACAAACAAAAATTACAGATTTGCATGGAGCTAGATCCTTGAAAAACTACCAGGTTAAAAAACCCAGGTGTTCCAGAGGAGTAAGTGTCCTCTGCTTCATCGACGACACTCGTCAAAACTATAAAGATCTAGGCGTAATTAAGGTTATATCAGTCATAGAAGACACTCGTCAAAACTATACAAATCTAGGTGTAATTAAGGTTATATCAGTCATAGACGACATTCGTCAAAACTATAGAAATCTAGGCCTAATTCACATTACATATCACAGTCATAGACGACACTCGTCAAAACTATAGAAATCTAGGCGTAATTCAGGTTATATCAGTCATAGACGACATTCGTCAAAACTATAGAAATCTAGGTGTAATAAAGGTTATATCAGTCATAGACGACACTCGTCAAACTATAGAAATCTAGGCGTAATTAAGGTTATATCAGTCATAGACGACACTCGTCAAAACTATAGAAATCTAGGTCTAATTCAAGTTATATCACATTCGAAAATGAGAAATGGGTGGTTACACAGAACCACAAGGATTATCAAAAAGCATCAAACACACCTTACTTTATGTTGTACAAGAAATATTTCAAAACGAGACCATGATGTCAACCATGAAAGTTTCCAATGGTCTTCATCTCTTAAAACCTTGTGCTGTTTATTTCTGTCAGTAGATGACCTCTGTCACATAAATCATAATCATGGGAACAAGTCTTTGAAGATTGATATAGGAAAACAGGGATGTTACTCTCCAGCAATGGAAAATTACAAGCATTCTGAGAGTATTGCTAAAGCAATACATGGCCCCTATCGGCCCCCACTAAAAATAGTAACATTGACCTTGACCTTGACCTAAAAACCCTTAAACTCGAACTTGATATGTAGCTACTCATACTGAAGTTGAAATGCCAACTTTCACCAATATACCTTGAAGCATGGCTGTGAAAAGTGAAGAAAATGGAGTGAACAGACTGACAGACAGACAGATGGATGGGAAGGAAACCTGTAGTCCCCAGTTTCACTGTTTAACTCTTTCAGCCCCAGCATTGTTTACTGATAAGTGCCCCAGCACCCACTGAGACTGGCTAGGGCCTAGTGCCCCAAGCCCTAATTAGCCTGCTACACTGACCAGTGGTCACAGGTTGGGTGGTCATATAAAATTACTTTTTATGGTGATTTAAACAATCTTTTGATAATTACAGCAAGGAGAAGAAAAAAAGAAGAAAAATAATATTTTGTGTTTGTGTTTTCTTTTTTAAAATTGATTGATCATAAGTAAGTTTAAATTAATAAAGAAAAAGAAAAAGAGAAAACATCTTCATATTTTGAGCATTAACTTCAATAGTAAGAGATTTAAGACAATAATAGTGTGCAATATTCATCATGATTTGAGTAAAACTAAATATGACAATTCAAACAGCATACTTACTTACAAAATAACCTTTGTCCAAGTCAAATCCAACAAGATTTATAGGACACAGGTGATAGGTATTTCTATTTATGTACATGAATTTTTCAACAAACAAATATGTTGTACACATATACACTTGTCGATACTGTAGGTTTTCTTTTAATTAGTTTATACATTACTTCTTTTTTATTATCTTTATTTCATTAATTGAAAATGCGTATTTCGAGATAGGATTGGACACATTTTGGGTAAGTTGGGTGGCCTTAAAAAAGGCCGTTGTTTTGGTTAGCCTTGAAAAAATCCATCTCGGTTTTGTCGGCAAATAAGACAGTTACAGGACCAGGATTTCCCGTGAATTCATTTAAGATGGGTGTGGCGAAATTCACGGTCAATATTCATCGTTTTCTTGTTCAACTTTGTCTTCAATTTCGAGCAGTAATTATGGAAAAAATCTTGATGTCTCGTCAATCTAGCGGGCGGTATTCTGTCCTCGAGAAGTGTTGCGAGGGGAACGTCTTCATCCTCAGAATCGTCCCATTCGTCGGAGCTTGAACTACTATCTAAGTCCGATTCGTCATTTTCCCGTAAGTATTGCTTGTATTTAATGGTAGATTTAATCATGTCTTCCTGATTATATCCCTCAAATTCTTCTCCGGAGCTGTCGCTATCAAATCGTATGCTGCTGTCTGTCGCCATGTTTACACTTATGAATGAAGAAAGGTGAAGGCCAAACCCGCGTAAATAAACATTCCTTTGTGTGTTTCAGCCAATCAAAACTAGGTAAACAACCCACCATTCTGTTCAGTAAAACCTGCTCTGATTGGACAGTTTTGGAGGTGTGTCTTTGGAATACTGGTTTTTAACTAATCATAGAAAACGTAACATAGGGTGTTTGGCCGCGTGTATGCGGGATCGGCCATTTACGACAGGCATGAGGAGACCTCCTGTATGCGGTATCGGGCCTGCAGGGGGGTTGTAAATATCACGCATAGATGCGGGATCGGCCGCGAAAGAGTTAAGGGGACTAACAAGCATAGTGGGAATTGCTTAACCAATACATGTCCCCTCATGACCCCCATCCCCATAATAATAGTAATAGTGACCTTGACCTTGACCCAAAATCTATGAAACTCAAACTTGTCCAAGATATCATGGTCCTTTGTATTTGTGTGAAGCTTGGTCATTCCCTCAAGGATTGAAGCCGGTAGAGTGAAGACAAGATTTTTCTAAAAACAGTAATAGTGAACTTGACCTTGACATTATGTAACAACTCTGAAATAAAAACTTGTCCAAGTTATTATGATTATGGTCCTTTGTATTTGTGTGAAGTTTAATCAAAATCCCACAAGGAACGAAGTCACTAGAGTTCCGACAAGTGTCATTGAATACAAGACAGACGGAGAGGAAAACTATAGTCCTCCCAAGTTTCATCGGTATGGGAATAATAAGGTAAACCCCATGCCTACATAAAATTCCTGTGACAAGTGTGTAGGAGATATCTAGCCCAGTTAAAAATGTAGGTCAGAGTGACTTACTTTTGATACTTGACACACCCATGGGTGAAAGTGTCCCAGTTCCTGAAATACTGAAATAGCTAGTTTTGTCAAAAATTTAACATAGGCATATGGGGGAAAATATTTCCAAAATAATTAATTCAGTATTAATACTGAACACTTTCATCCATACACACTGCCTCACCCAGGTGAACTCGTACCACAAGTACGAGGGGTGTTCCATAAATAATGTCATCTGTGCTTTATTTCGCGGAAATCGTGCAATTTATGCACAAAACCACCTCGTGTCAATTGAGTGATCACTGGCTCATGACACAGGTAAATATCTCGTCCACACGTTCACTGGCCTCGGTACAGTGTACATCGTTTCATAGCCTATTCGTTACACTAGACACAAAATGACAGGAAAACGAGCTGAAAATGTTCTTGAAATTAGGGCCTATATAAAAGGTAGGTCATTACTCGGCATAAAGGCTGTAGATATTCACCGCGAGGTGTGTGACATTTATGGGGAGGGCCAAATGTCTCACAGGACTGTTTGTAGGTGGGTAGGTAAATTTAGTGCTGGGCAGCAGCAACTGAAAGATGCTGCTCACCCAGGTCGTCCTGCAACAACTACGACCAAAGGTAACATAGAAAAAATCCGAAATATCCTCAAAACTCACCGTAAGACAATTGGCTCGAATGACAAACTTGTCGCTAGCAAGAGTTCATGCAATTTTGAAGAAACACCTAAAAGTTAGAAAGATAAACGCAAGATGGATACCCCATTTGTTAACGGATGAGCAAAAGAAGACGCGTGTAACAATGGCAAAAAAACTTCTCAAAATGTACCCAAAATATAGTAAAAAGGCTTTTGATAATATAGTCACTGGTGATGAGACCTGGGTGTATTATTTTGAACCAAAGCGGAAGGTTGCCAAGCGAATATGGGCCACTAAAAATGCCAGACGCCCAAGTATTGCCAAACGAATACGAACGGTAAAGAAGGTTTTGTATGCTATTTTTTTCACTAATAAGGGTCCAGCTATTCAAATCCTGGTGCCAAAAGGCAGAACGGTCACAGGCAAGTTCTATAAAAATGTTGTTCTGAGAAAGTTGAAGAACTACTACAAAAGTCGCCGCCCCAAAACAGGACTTAAGTATGTCCGACTTTTGCATGATAATGCACCCGCTCACAAGGCACGTATTGTGACTGACTTTTTGGAGTTACCGTCCTTCCGCACCCTCCGTATTCGCCAGACTTGGCCCCCTGCGACTATTTTCTCTTTCCAAAACTTAAATATCATTTATCTGGAAGGAGATACAATTCGAGAAATGCCCTTGGATCTGCTGTTTATCAGTGTCTGATGGGTGTACCCATTGAAGAGTATGAAAAATGCTTCCAAAAATGGATTGACCGGCTAAAAAGGTGTGTTCTGGCTGGCGGAGAGTATTTTGAAGGGCAGAGCAAATTAAAATGAACAAAAGCACTTCCGCTATATGAGCACCGATGCAATTGACATTATTTTTGAAACACCCCTCGTACAATAAATGTATGCAGTTCTAGTGACAAGTCGAGTTGAAAGCGAAGCCAGACAAACACTGTTCCCAACACAATATCTCCTGCTAACTTGTTTCTAGTGCAGGACTTATTACATTAAAGGTGATAATTTAAAAAAAGAAAAAAAAAATTCAATTGCAAATTATAGGCCTGCATAGTGATTTATAATAACAATTACTAAAATAATTGAATTTTTTTCTGTTAAAATTAATCTGATGATTTAGGACAAATAGATTAGGCAATGGTTTGTTAATTGTTAACCAAGTTCGGATTCAGCAGCAAACTGAATGTGCACAAGGTTTTATAAAACACTTGTAATATGTACTTTAGGAAAAATAGCTGCTGTTAGAAAATTAGTTAAACTGATCTTCAAAAGCAGACAGACATATGGAAATGAAGGCTGACAGAAATATTATATTCAGTAAGAGGAGGCTATCACAGTGGGAGTTTTCTTGTACATGAAACAGGGAAATCTCACATGCTAAACTGGGTTTGTCTGTCTGGCACTTTTCAGCGACATTTTGTGTAACCGACACCATAAATAAAATCATGTCATAAAACAGCTGCCTTTCTGACGTAGGTGACTCCTAAAGGTGGCAATCCAGTAAAATATGAGAATTTGAAAATAATATATAGTTTTTCATGCAAGTTTCATAAACATGTATGCTAGTA
>NW_022980827.1:0-13147 GCF_902652985.1 Pecten maximus
GACATAGCTAAGTCGTTATTACGAGATACTAAGTCGTTATTACGACATAGCTAAGTCGTTATTACGAGATACTAAGTCGTTATTACGACATAGCTAAGTCGTTATTACGAGATACTATGTCGTTATTACGACATAATATATTTTTTCGCTGTGACCCTAACTGGCTTCCGAAGATATCAGTTTGCCTAATCTCGAACAACAAATGGGTAGATCGATCGTGAAAATTACCCCCACGAGTAGAGTTTACATATCGAAATCGCGAAACTAACCCCTCGCAAAATACCCACGTTTACTGTAGATATTGTTCTGTGTTGTGAAATTTCAGATAAATATTATAGATATCATTATTGATCATACGACTTTCAACTATAGACAAACAAAGAATACATTTTGAGATAGACAGAAACATAATCACCCTTTACTAATATATTTATATAATAAAATGTCTGAAAAAAAATCTTAGGAGAACCAAGTTAAAACGAATACCTGTACTCACCTACGTGTTGATTTCTATACTAATTATCATATCAGTCTGACTCATGGGTCATGTTACTTCCAGTTTCCCGGTAGCGATTGTGAAAGTACGACTCTGGAATACCTAGGATGGTAGATTATTATCAGACGTTCATTGGTGATAAAATCAACTTTGCTCTTGCTAAATCTGATAAATCGGGAGAAAATAACTCTTGCTTAATACAAGCGCTTTGTGTTCTACAGTGTTGTACCAGCAATATTTAGGTAGATGAATGACCTCCTTAATTTCCGTGTAAGAGTGGAAGGTAGTCATTGTCGGATACCCACGATTTATTGCATTACGCTACGCTACACTTATCAATATCGCACTTTACGCTACGCTACACTTCTCAATACTGCACTATACGCTACAATTCTCAATACTGCACTATACGCTACGCTACACTTATCAATATCGCACTTTACGCTACGCTACACTTCTCAATACTGCACTATACGCTACGCTACACTTCTCAATACTGCACTGTACGCTACGCTACACTTATCAATATTATACTATACGCTACGCTACACTTATCAATACTGCACTATACGCTATACGCTACACTTATCAATTCTGCACTATACGCTACGCTACACTTATCAATATCGCACTATACGATACGCTACACTTATCAATATTATACTATACGCTACGCTACACTTATCAATACTGCACTATACTCTACGCTACACTTACATGTATCAATACTGCACTAATCTACGCTACACTTGTGTGATATGTTAAAATATAGTGATATCGCGCAGTTTCACACATTGATATTTGATTTCATGCTTCGTCTCTCTTGTTGATATAATATATATTGTGGTTACTACACACTTGTGACGTCACAGCTAGATAGGTCACCATCTATATGTGTGCATTCCACGAAATCAAGTTTATCTTGAAACAATACAATACTTTCACGTAATTTCTTCAAAGTACTTTATTTTGCAATTCCATCTAAAAACAAGTTACCATAACAAAAATCCCTTAACCGAATTCCCAAAGACGGACAGGTGGCTGTCTTTCGAAGTATTTTGAAAAGAACATTACGCTTAAATTCCTAAGAAATGTAAAGTAAATATTGTGACCGGTGTCATTATTTGGGAGACTTCTTGCATCCTATTCCTCAGTATGGAAAAACTTGCGCTACAATTTCAAATCGTGTTAACCTGCATTTTTTCCACCCGGGCAAGCTGTGTAATTTTAATATCGGTTATTAGTTGTTTGTGTATGTAATATGTGTTTTCACCAAAGAACTGTAGCGTTTGTGGGAATTTTTTTACATAATAATAGGGAAAATATCAGAATATGATAGTTAAGCTAGCTAGATCTACAACATTTCTCAAACAAACGGAAATCTAAATTTCAACCTGCGTTTTGCCAACATATAAACTTCCATTTCACATTTAAAACATAATTGTGTATCTGGAAAGTATTATACCTACGTAATTGGTGATGTTATACGGGATAGTTATGAGATAACTTCGCTCATGTGGTAGTTTCTAATCTCAAAGTTCAGTCATTATCATCGCATTTAATCTAATGTTTACATAGGGTCAAAATATTATCATCAAATACCTCACGGGGTGAATATGTGTTTTAGGGATGAAATTACTACTTATGGGACGAGACGGGAGATCTCATCCCGAGGGGTTGGGGGGGGGGGGGGGGATTCTTTAGTTCTTTATTTATTTGAAATATCTTACCCCGAGGGTTGTGTACTGCAGTTTTGCGAGTCATTGATTAGCAATACGTACCATGGTCAGTGGATATAGAAATTTAACAATTAAAATACTACATAGTTGCCCACTGGAGGAGAGTAGAAAACTAAGGGAGGGAACAAGACTTTTAAATCTATGGAATGTTGTTGATCATCGGGACGGTATGGAGTTATCTCCCCTTTTTAATCTATGGAATGGTGTTGATCATCGGGATGGTATGGAGTTATCTCCCCTTTTTAATCTATGGAATGGTGTTGATCATCGGGATGGTATGGAGTTATCTCCCCTTTTTAATCTATGGAATGTTGTTGATCATTGGGATTGTATGGAGTTATCTCCCCATTTTAATCTATGGAATGTTGTTGATCATCGGGAAAATATCGAGTTATCTCCCCTTTTGAATCTATGGAATGTTGTTGATCATCGGGATGGTATGGAGTTATCTCCCCTTTTGAATCTATGGAATGGTGTTGATCATTGGGATGGTATGGATATATTAGATAGTTATTGTGTTTTAGCACTGAGATTGAAATAAATCTAAATGTTGCTTTAATGTTTAGTAAATGGTAAGATACAATAAAAGTAAGAAATATTACATGTAAATACAAACATAAAATCAATACACATTGCAAACATATAGCAATATGTAATGTAGTTAAGCATTGATCATGTTAATTTTACGACGGACTCTGTCTAAACAGGGCTCCATTGAGACTATAATTTGGCCAGTTTGTAGAGAGTTATGGCCTGTACATGCCCTGTTCTCATGGATGAGTTCAGTAATGTCCTCGTAGCTAAACTCACTTTTATTTTCTTTGTCTGTTGCGTTATTTGACTCCTCGTCTGTGTCCGAACTTTGATAAATTGTTAAAGGCTGCTTAGATATATCCGTGGTTCCTTTTTAGTTTGGACGATGGAGCAATGTTAAACAAAACCTTACTAATGGCGACCATGGATTGGAAACACCCATGCTATCAACAAATATAAAACAAAGAACAATACAAGTACTGATTTGACATCCATCATGTTACGCTTAAGTGATTTACTTTCGATTTCGTCCAGTTTGTTGTAGAGGAAATCATCGACAAAGCTGAGAATTCGGGTGAGACTCACTAACGACAGGATATTGATGTTTTGTTCAAGCTCTGTTTCGCTGTAGTAGTTTCTAACAGGAAGTATGTGTGTTCTGGGTAGACCCATCATCATTGCAACCTTGTCCACACACTGTTGCACCGCTGCACTGAAGAACACTTTACTGACGTCATCAGATGTCTCCTCACATATTCTGTCTATGTTAGTCAACAGAACTACCTGCGGTATATCTATGAAAAATAAAAACAAAACAATCATATATATCTAACATCGTAATAAAATGAAACGTTTGTTATTCCAAAGTAATATTTTACCTGTGTATTTTACAATAGATTCACAAATATGTAATTCAAATGTGCGTGAAATGAACAAAATGTACTATCTTATTAAAATGAAATTGATAAATGTGATACAATATAGCTATGAAGGTGAATTGGACCATCCGGAAAAAAACAACAACAAACAAACAAAAAACAAAAAACAAAAAAACAAAAACAAACAAACACCCCCCCCCCCCCCCCCCCCCCCCCCCAAAAAAAAAAAAAAAAACCCAACCCCAACAACAACAAAAAACAACATTGAATGTATTACCTCTCTGGTTCATCCGAGTCTGCATAGCCTTGATTCGCTCCATTACTTTCTGTTGAAGAACATCGATAGATGAAGCATCCATTACGAAAGCCACGCAATGGATTTGATCGGAAAGTGTTGGATTTTTCACGAATTCTTTTGATTCGGGCGACAGAGGAAGAGCCGGATTGAACTGGCAATCAAATAATAGCTATTTAGAATGTTAGTCACCAGTTCTAGCATTGTAACATATCCTTGACCATGGCAAGCCAAGTTGTCATTCATTCACGGAGTAACGTTGATCCAGGATTATATCAAGATTAAAATTATATAAGATATTTTATAAACTTTATAAGATATCTTATATACTTTATAAGATATCTTTTATACTTTATAAAATATCTTATATAATTTGGTAAAATACTGGATCAACATTGCTCCGCGAATAAATGACAACTTGGCTTGCCATACTTGAAACATACAATTGTGCATTTGTAAAGCACAAATAAATAAACACAGCTTTATTCCGTTTATTGTGAACAACAATACGATATGTTAAGAAGATGGTTATGATTATCAACGTTCTGTGCGAAATCAGTAAGATTCTTTACGTAAGTATGATTGACATAATTAAATATAGGTGAGTAAAAAAAATTAGTTTAATACACAAAATGTTGCATGATGCAGTCTATTTTTTTTAAGCATTCTGATATTCTGTGAATTACAAGGAATAACATAGGTCATTGAAACTCTTTGATAATAACCTTGTACTGGTCAGGCACGTGACCATCGAGCAGATAACCGACTTCCTGGTCATCAAGCCCTTGGTCCTGTTCCAGACCACGTGAGTCGCATAACCGGAGGTGGAGAGGTTTTCCAGCATATCCATCTCGTAATTGATACATCCGGTACTGGGACAATGAAATGATAACAGAAAGACAAAATTGCATATGATAAAAAAATATACAGAAATTGTACCAAAGTTTGTGAACTGCTATTTGTTGTTTGTGTGTAACACAAACGATATTGATATCCAAGAGATGTATTTTCTGAAAGTTGTTTCCTAGGTCCCCATATTGAAAAATAATTATAAATTCAGAAAGCTTCTGATTGAATGTCAAGTGAAGGAGGGGGCAATGACCATGCATCTCATTCTACATGTAGCACAGAAGTCAATTTATAAAATGATCTAGCCATCACATATCAAAATAAAAAAAATTTACGTTTTAACGTTTAAACGTTTTAGGTAACATGTATTAGAACAATTTGGCAAAATTTACCAAATAAAACAAGAAAGAACATAAAATCTAAAATTGTACAATATGAAAATCATTTTTGGCACATAACTATTGGACATTTGTGTGTCAAAAAAGATAGTATGGTTGACTTGACCTCCATGTGCTAAAAACCATCGTATTGTTTTACGAATTGACACGTGATTCAATTCAAACCAAAGTGGAAGAAGGCTAACAGCAATTCTAAATTGCTGTAAACACCTAGTACAGGTGATTAAGATTTGATTTAGCATATCAATACTTACTGACGTCGTTAAACTGTGTTCAGCAGTTCCTGCGTTTGCTTGAGCGCTCACACGTCCACGGAAAATAGAATTGATTGTATTGAAGTAGCTAGACTTTCCAGCCCCGACCTGTCCGACCAATAAGATTCTCGCCTGCTTCACGTTCAGTCCCGGTAAAGGCTTGTAATTGACCACCTTATCCTTTATTTTTTCCTGAAACTGGACATAGGTTGTACATCAGACTCCAGTGTGAACAGGGAATTCTGACGTTCAGTCTAAGTCGTAAAAAACTACTTTCAGGAGTTTGTGAAGATATATAGTAACATACTTATAAGAAGACGAAGATAGCTTTTGCTATAGTATTGTAATTCCAACTTAAAATGATGATGACACTCCAGTTTTCGTGCTATACCTCCATAATATAAAAACAAATCTTTAAATGTTGATCAATAACAAAAAAAAACTGAATTTAGTTTAAATATATGTCATTGCTTCTAAAAACAAGCAAGAGGATTGGGAGAAAAGTTCTCTCCTCCACAATTTAAGTCAACAATGTGACAGCAACAATAGACGTATAGGTTTATTGTATTTATTGTATACAGTAAACGTATTTGGATATCAGTGGAGTGTCAGAAGAGACAGACTGGAAGTGCAGGGAAATGGCAATGATATCATAAAGCAATTTTGTATCATTAACAACAATATATTGCTTAATAATATGTAAAATATCTAATATAATATATCTGCTTGGCACATACTAGCTACACACACCAGCTACTCTCTCTGTCCAAATCATAACCCAATCTGCTAAAATCTATAATGTTCCGATTTATTAGGGATTTAGACCTACGATAGGACTCCAGTCGATATTTTCTCGTATCCGTGGCATTGTCAGTTTTCGTTTCATCAGCAGGGCTTCGACCCTCAGCTTCTGTTCCTAGAACGATCTTTTCTATAAAAAATAAAGAAAATACTTTGATTCATACACAAGGCCACGTCACTATCGTATCGTCTACCCTACGACTCATGTGAGTCGTAGATGTCCCCCCCCCCCCCTTTTTTTTCGGACGATGACATATTTTTATAGCCTTAAAAAAACCGCCTATGCCAAACAACACCCCCAGCCCGCTTATCGAAAATCTTATCCTCGAAAGATTGCAAAATTCCCTATAATCATTCCATTTTCCGAAATTTTGGCCCTCAGACCCCTCGCCCAAAAAAATATAAATTACTGGAGGCCGAAAAATAACAACACTTTGTTGGCTCTCCTTCCTTAACATCGTCACCAATTTTCAGCTCAATGGCACCAGTGGAACTTGAGAAGAAGTTTTAAATGTGTTTTTCAAGATGGCTGCCATGGCGGCCATCTTGGATTTCTGACCGACCTGGAAAATAACAACACTTGGTCAGGACCATCGCAGAATCATTTCTGGTAAGTTTCAGCTCAATCCCACTATTGGAATTTGAGAAGAAGTTTGAAATAGGTGTTGTTCAGGAAAACCATAATTGCGCACGACGACGGACGAAGCATGATGTCTATAGGTCATCCTGACTCTTCGGGTCAGATGACCTATAAAGTTAACAATTTTGTAAGATTTCAACAGACTTTATTTACAATAACAAGTCAACAACAACTATACAAGTCTACATTTAACACAGAAAGGGTTACACAGATCCCTGTTGTAGCCGTCCCCGCTCACAAAGACCCGGAGAGGCCACCAAATGCTCCAATTCGACGAAGTTTATGACGGGGGAATTATCACACGTCCTGCTGGCTCATAGCTTTGGTCGAAGAGCGCGAATCGCATCTCCCGCCACAGGAAAGTTAATAAAAGGGGAGGTAACTCTTCCGAGATTCCCAGTTTAACGTCCTATTAACAGCCAGGGTCATTTAAGGACGTGCCTGGTTTTGGAGGTGGAGGAAAGCCGGAGTACCCGGAGAAAAACCACCGGCCTACGGTCAGTACCTGACAACTGCCCCACGTAGGTTTCGAACTCGCAACCCAGAGGTGGAGGGCTAGTGTTAATGTGTCGGGTCACCTTAACCACTCGGCCACCGCGAGTAAATTCACATAGTATTTTTTAAATATCTTTCTAGTAGTTGTATGAACAGGGACAGATTTAATAATATTTTAATATTGCATATTGATATCAATCCTTTCATTTCGTGAACAGATGGGTTGAAGGTATAATAAATAGGTATATATTTTCTATGGATTTGACTTACGTAAGCATTTAAACATGTAAACAAATAATGATATTCTCTTCCAACTCCATTTAAACATAGCGAACAGATTCTGTCTTCACGTGGTGTTCTAGTCCACCGCCCAGTCTCTATGGGCAGAGATATATTACTGGTTCTGAACTTAAATATAGTTACTCTATCTTTTGGTTTGAGCCTTATCAAATATTTTTTCAAACTGAAATTGATTTTTAAAGACATGTTTGCCCCCTAGAGGAATGTTCAAAGTCGGTATACCATTGTTATATAAATTGTTCATGCTGAATAGTTTAAATACTTACTCTAAGGAAATTATTATTCTGTAACCATACATAACTTAGTCCCGTGCAATTGAGTAGATTAATGATATAGGAAATTCATTTAAAATCAACAAAATCGTTTTCATGTAAATTAAGCATAAGCTTATACATTAAACTAGACAATTGATTTTCACTTGTAATTAGTTTATAGCAAAACATTAACATCCTTGATTTAATTTCAATATTTAGAAGATACCTGCCGGTTTCACCATCAATCATCGTAGCTCGTGTAGATCTACGTATGTTTAAAACTTTTTTTTTTACAAAACGGTACATGTACATTTGTAATTTCTCAATCATATGATATAATAATATAATAAAATTTGACATAACTTGTTTCGCAATTGTTGTAAACAAATAAATCTTACGTTATCTTTTCTTTCCTGATATATTTTATTGGTGATAATAGTTTCAATATATGAGTCAGAAGCCATTTTTCCCTAACTCACCGTTGTTGACGTCATCGTTCGCCTTCGATAACTGTCGAATAGATTTACAACTGGAAATCTAGTTTGTATGGCTATATTTACCGTTGGATTTTCCTGTTCTGTCTGAAATTGAGCAGAAATTATTTTCTTCTATTTACGCCAATGGACCATGACGATCTATATTGGTAGTGTGGGAATCACTGGGGTCACGTGATATTTTACCTGTATTTTTAGCCCAGACTATCGCTGTACGTAGCCTAGGTCAGGACAAGCGGGAAACGACCATACAATGTACCTCTTTACGCTAATTACGCAGCGTCCTTTTCATCGCGAAAATTTTCCCCGCGCGTATTATTTGATATCTACGGAAGCCAGTTAGGGTCACAGCGAAAAAATATATTATGTCGTAATAACGACATAGTATCTCGTAATAACGACTTAGCTATGTCGTAATAACGATATAGTATCTCGTAATAACGACTTAGCTATGTCGTAATAACGACTTAGTATCTCGTAATAACGACTTAGCTATGTCGTAATAACGACTTAGTATCTCGTAATATCGACTTAGCTATGTCGTAATAACGACTTAGTATCTCGTAATAACGACTTAGCTATGTCTTAACTTGCAGCAAGTCATCTGTTGGGACATGTGACTTCATTGGATTGATCAGTCTCAGCTTTTGATTGCTTATTATCAGAAAATGTTGCACATAACTTTTTTCAAATCCCATTTTAATTTAGTTGTACATTCTAATGTAGTAGAATCTAGTCCTTGTGCATTTTACTGTTTGGGACTGACCAGAATCACAATATCGCCACCAAGTGGCCATTTCGGGTTTTAAGAGTACACAAAAACTGGTAATGTTAAACTGGACTCTACAAGTTTGGTACATTATATGCATACATTAAAAGTCCATCTTGGAATATTGGAGCGCAGTGTAAAATATGGCTTAGTAAGTCATTTAGTATCTAAATAGTATATACGTTGTTGACATTTTGGCAAGGAACAATTTGAAAGATCATAATTGGTGAGAGGTAAAGGTGAAGCTCTTTGTTCCAGTGCCACTTTCAGACATGATTTTAGGTTGCCCTTTGTCCATCGTTTTCCTTTGTGCGTTTGTAAACAATTTACCTGCGACAAAATTCGATGAATGTTCAACCAAAACTGTGAAATATGTGGTCCTCACCACCCGGAAGCCTGAGAGGCGGGGCCAGAAAAGGTCAAAATGACATATATTTCAAAAATCTGCTTCTCAACTCCGAAACATGATAGAATATAGATGGTCCAACGTCCATCAAGTTAAAAACAATCATTTGTACAAACTTGTTATGACAAAATATGTAACTACATTTTTGTATTGTGTTCCTTATTTCTTTCAAAATGTAACAGTTAGTTACTGTAGCGTCAACTTGATCGGTTTAATGCAAACATCGTTGAATTTGTAAAATGTTTACACACTAATAGCTACAACCACTTGACTCGAGCAAACGTTTTGTGAAACGGCTCTTACTCATTGAACATGGATTGAGTAATGCAACAATGAGACCGGTGTTTGGGACTCACGATGAATGCACTTGACTATAAAGAGATTGAACTATCATTGTTTAAATTTACTTGAAATCAACGAAATGATTAAAAGTAAGAAATACATGTTAGCTTGATGTTCATTATTGGTATTGCTAAGTATCATCCGATTAAAGATATATGTCCATGGGATTGCGTACTTCAATAAGTTTGTACTATGGTGTTCATGGTAAGCACCCTCAGAAATGAGTAGAACGAATATTGCAACTGTTGAGACATGAATTCTGCTTAGCACCGACAACAGTGTTACTCATCACCTACTATTTCGATGGTTTTACACAGCAAGTGTATTAAAATAGATTATACGTACAGCCATAAATATGAGTGTCAAGGTATTATCATTGTCGGTAAGTATTTCATGGTCCTCATTAAACCAAGACGGTCACGAAGACCCGAAGTTTTTAACCTGTTACCTGTATCTTAATGTTTTGACTTTTTGTATGGCAAGTCAAGTTGTCATCCAATAATCAACCAAATCACTGCATTTCAATCAAACTTCACCGATCTAAATTTTATCGAATTTTTGTTGTATGCCTATTGCTACATTAAAAAACTACGTATCTAAATGTAAACTATGTTTATCTTGTTCAGTTATTACGCGAATATTCTGTTAATATGTTTAAATGAAAGCATTATTAGACATACATACATACATTTGTTCATGTATGCTCGATATGTGAACGGCCATGTGTGTAGTTTATGTGCAGAGCACGTTGTTATACAGATGTAGTAACCTCGTTCTCGGCTCCGTGACAAATCTCGCGATAAATATTTTTATACACTGATGTCTCAAGGACTCCCCCGGTCAAGCGTCCAGGCCAGTGGTCATTTTAATGTTAGGAGAGAGTGAATGAGCATCTTGGATTGCTATTAATACATGTGTGCAACTAGAATTTTAGATTGTATGGGAGTATGTTGCTTTAACCCCAGTCGTTGTTGATCTGTTGTATATTTGTACACGCAATAATACCACACATGACTTGCTCCAAGTTAAGACATAGCTAAGTCGTTATTACGACATGGCTAAGTCGTTATTACGAGATACTAAGTCGTTATTACGACATAGCTTAGTCGTTATTACGAGATATTATGTCGTTATTACGACATAAAATATTTTTTCGCTGTGACCCTAACTGGCTTCCGTAGATATCAGTTTGCCTAATCTCGAACAACAAATGGGTAGATCGATCGTAAAAATTACCCCCACGCGTAGGGTTTACATATCGAAATCGCGAAAGTGTGACAAGCATATTTTCACCTATCCAGCTGTTTGTTTATTTGTACATATGTTATACAGTTTATAATGCTACAATACCTGTTTACTTCCGTGTTTTGATACCACCTCGGTGTCAATAATAAGCAGATATAGTATAGGAAAGTTCCGGCGGGAACATAGATGGCGCTACCTTCGGGTTTGAGAGGGTATATAAAGCCGTCTGCTAGCTTGTCAGTTAGACCAGACTTCGATGACTGACCAGGCAGCAGCACTAAAAAGGTACGGTAATAAACTACGAGTTGAAGTGCTACCATTCTTGAGCAAGGCATGCTCAGAATATATTTTTGTATATATCGGCACTTTTTGAGCACCCGGTAAGAGCACATAAAAGGGATCCCAAGAAGTAACTTAGGTACGGACCCCTGACACGTTACAAAACTAACCCCTCGCAAAATAGCCACGTTTACTGTAGATATTGTTCTGTGTTGTGAAATTTCAGATAAATATTTCAGATATCATTATTGATCATACGACTTTCAGCTATAGACAAACAAAAAATACATTTTGAGATAGACAGAAACATAAGCACCCTTTACTAATATATTTACATAATAAAATGTCTGAAAAAAATCTTAGGAGAACCAAGTTAAAACGAATACCTGTACTCACCTACATTTGTACGTGTATACTGATTACCACATCAGTCTGACTCATGGGTCATGTTACTTCCAGTTTTCCTGTAGCGATTGTAAAAGTACGACTCTGGAATACCTACTACCTAGGATGGTAGATTGTTATCAGACGTTCATTTGTGATAAAATCAACTTTGCTCTTGATAAATCTGATAAATCGGGAGAAAATAACTCTTGCTTAATACAAGCGCGTTGTGTTCTACAGTGTTGTACCAGCAATATTTAGGTAGAGTGAATGACCTCCTTAATTTCCGTGTAAGAGTGGAAGGTAGTCATTGTCGGATACCCACGATTTATTGCATTACGCTACGCTACACTTATCAATATAGCACTATACGCTACGCTACACTTATCAATACTGCACTGTACGCTGCTATACGCTACATTACACTTATCAATACTGTACTATACGCTACGCTACACTTATCAATAGTATACTATACGCTACGCTACACTTATCAATACTGCACTATACGCTACGCTACACTAATCAATACTGCACTATACGCTACGCTACACTTATCAATACTATACTATACGCTACGCTACACTAATCAATACTGTACTATACGCTACGCTACACTTATCAATACTGTACTATACGCTACGCTACACTTATCAATACTGTACTATACGCTACGCTACACTAATCAATACGGTACTGTACGCTACGCTACACTTATCAATACGGTACTGTACGCTACGCTACACTTATCAATACTGTACTATACGCTACGCTACACTAATCAATACTGTACTATACGCTACGCTACACTAATCAATACTGTACTATACGCTACGCTACACTTATTGATACTGTACTATACGCTACGCTACACTAATCAATACGGTACTGTACGCTACGCTACACTTATCAATACGGTACTGTACGCTACGCTACACTAATCAATACGGTACTATACGCTATACGCTACACTTATCAATACTGCACTATACGCTATACGCTACACTTATCAATATCGCACTTTACGCTACGCTACACTTATCAATTCTGCACTATACGCTACGCTACACTTACATGTATCAATACTGCACAAATCTACTCTACACTTGTGTGATATGTTAAAATATAGTGATATCGCGCAGTTTCACACATTGATATTTGATTTCATGCTTCGTCTCTCTTGTTGATATAATATATAGTGTGGGTACTACACACTTGTGACGTCACAGCTAGATAGGTCACCATTTACATGTGTGCATTCCACGAAATCTAATTATACTTCGTAAATACGTTAC
>NW_022980828.1:0-12582 GCF_902652985.1 Pecten maximus
ATTTTAACGTGTGGTTCCAGGCTTAAAAGACATATGGTCTTAGTTCGAATGATCCCCACCGTTTGTCTTAAATACATTAAGCAGGTGACTCAATTCCGTTAATGACTAAAAGAAAGCACACTGCAAATCGCGATAGATATGAAAATTGGCTCAGGATAACGTATATTCTTAAGAAAACACGCTACGTTGTTACAAAGGTGACTAAATCTGAACAGATTACAATTGTCTCATGAGACATTGGTTGGCACAACAAGTGTTCGTGTTATCCTTTTCTTGAAAATTAACTATGACTGACAAATACTCCGTGTAAGTGATTGTTTGGCAAAATGTTATCTTTACAAATAAAACATCAAAAATAATAATAATAATAAAATTAAATAATTAAATGTTATCGTGAAGCCCAACCAGGTGTAACCCTCTATAAAGTTACTAAAAGCTAAATAATAATAATAATAATAATAATAATAATAATAATATTTATTGTACAAAAAAGGCCTCCAGCCCATAGTACCATTACAACATTAATTAGTTAATTGGCATCGTCATAGATAGACATATAGATAAGTAAACACCCAGCATCAGGGCGCAGTATAATTTTACATGTTATGTATCACTTGTGTATTCAAGTATATTAACATTCATATCATATATCATATTAGTTATATAATAATAATGTATAACATAATACATATGTATAACTTGTAATTTGAATAGTAGTATCACACATGTAGTACATATTGTATTTAAATAAAATGTTCACTTAGCTATTTAGCATCTCTATTCTTACATCGTTTGCTTTTTTGATATAGATAGCAATATTCTTTATCATAGTGGCATTCTCCGAACGCAGTATTTTGACGAGGTTTGACATTGTTGGACTTGTATAACACCACGACGGCAAAAAGTTAACTCTAATGTCTTTCTAAAAGCTAACTAAAAGCTAAATGTCACCTGTATCACCGAAACCAAAAAGGTATTTTAGATATTTCTCTGGCAACCACTCTGTTATATAACTATTTCAATTACTATTTTCATGAATTTAAACAGGTATTTGTTTTAAGGGAATTGATTGACAGTAGAACTATATCAATGTAAGTCTATTGTGTTTGTAATTATTGATTATAGAGTCGCATACTGTAGTATCTAGATGATAGCTTTTGGAAAATATATAACCTTATTTTTGTCTTCTATTTGCATGTGTTTAGATTTTCAGAAATTGTTGAAATAGTTTTCCTGTACAACCGCTATGAAAATAAATATCGGAAACCAATGGAACAAAACTAATGAAAGAATCCTTAAACGATCGTTTAGATAGAGTGAGCTTCCATTGGGAATCAATTAAGTGCTTATTCAATTGAAATCTAAATATAAAAAGAGAAGGTCGAACTCTTGAGGGTAGTATTAGCGGTAGTTAAAAAACAGCATATTCTTTTTGATAATTGATAAGGATCTGTATTCATTTCCTACATAATCAACTTCTATGTTCCAAGGGAGATAACCAATACATCAGCGTCTAGTTATCAATCGAGCATCATTACTCTTTGTCGGATATGTAGCTTCTTTTATAAATTGTGAAGTATTCATTGATAACATAAAAACAAACAACAATACGTGGATATATTTATTAAGGTTATAATTACGATAGTTTCAGAAATATAGCAATAGATAATACAAAAACCCTTCCCAATCAAACAGTTAACAACACGTTGTCATAAGGAATTTTTAAATAACTAAATGTATGTATTCTAAAATACACAAAATCAAACGAGATGGTCCAATACATCTGATACATGACCCATTGGAAATCCTGGTAAAATAACTGCTATTGCCAAACTAGGATGCATTTGGCAGTATAAAGTTAATGAACAAAATGAAAATAAAGTTAGCATCGTATCCATGACAGATGTCAAAACATAAATGTAAACAAACCACAATGTTGTAATGAGGACAGAAAACAACACTCAGTGACAATTCCAAATATAGCAACAGGTGCATTTGTTTTTATTGAAATTAAAGCAAATGAATAAATAGTATATGACCTAGACCTGTATAAAGGGACTCTTTGTAATTCGATGCACTTGATATTTTTCTCGTAGTTGATTTTTAGTGGTCTCCATGAACATGTATAATGTTTGTTTACGTGTTTCTTTCGTTTAATCGATCTTGAGTTATGATTTGCATATAATTTTATACATTTAGCTGAAAAAATTAAACTGATGAACACAATATGGAATACAAAAGTAATGATCATACAGCTGGGGAAATTAAATTGAACGCTACAATGTTAAAAAATGAGGTTAAAATAAATGATAAGATATTGCATTTATAATATATATTTTGTTAAATACGAATGAAGCGTAAACAAATTTTAAATTTAATTTTTAACTATTTCTGGAAAGCTAGTCTGCACAAATATAAAAATGTATTATTGCTATAACACACAAATGACAAAGTTCAACAGTGTATGTCGTTTAAAATCTGACAAAATCATGTTATCGAATTGATGACGAAGACATTACATTATATACAGGCAACAAAAACTTGCCAATACGATTTAATTAGCAACACAATATGTATTGTCATGCTAGGTATAGCAGGTTTGAAGAACAATGCTTCGTGTTTTATAAAGATAAAAGAGCATTTATTTAAAAGAAATATCGATGGAGAAACGGCCACTCTTGATATGACGCCTGAATAATTCATCCTTATAAATAAACGACCAACTATTTAATGTGAATGTGTGCATGAGAAACACTGCCAAGAACAAAAATCTCATTTAATCTATTAATTATTCATGACAATCTCACTATACAGTATATTTAAAATATTCTGATTGATTATATTTTTCGCAGTGAAATATAAGTTTTTATGGTTTAGATTTAAGTGATATTTTCAGTCGAGGGAAAATAACAAGTGATATTAATCAATTATGGCTAATCAGAGCACACTATTTGGAGTAAAAATAACACCTTTTTTCGGAACTATTTTAGGAAATATCAAAACAAAAGGTTAATCTCCCTTTATACGATACACAACATTTTGAAATATCCGCCGTCTGCTGTATTCAATTGCTGTGACTCTCAAGAAACACGAATGTATACAGTCCTAATATCTATAGCAAAAATAACATTAATTTGACTTACGAGATCCTTTACATCCTGTCACAAACGATTCGTGACCAACCCCTACAATATTCCCTCGTGCATATCTTCAAGCGAAACCCAGTCTCTACTAGCATTGGCATATATTCCGATATGTAATCGGGCAATAGCATTCAACTTGCATGAACAGCAAACCAGTCTCCAAAGTTCAGGTCAAACATGCATGTGTCTCGTCACTATTATTGTCCGTCTTCAGAAAGCAATTTTAATACTAAAACACAAACTTCAACTTTTCAAATATCTCATGCTAACATTATCATTTTCTATATGAGAAACTTGGTGGTATACAAATATGTACATACAACACAGGATCGGAAGTTGAAACCGTCTAACATAGATTCAATCATGCATACCGTTTAGGAATACTATGTTATATATAGTGTAATATGTAAAATGCAACGAAAAAGAGGACAAAATATAATCTACAGTAAAAGCATTATATACAGGGTTTAAAAACTCACACAAAACATACTATCTAATATCATATACAATAAAGTCATTAAAAGTTAAGACATTTTCTATTTCATCTTGGGGAAGCATCGTGATTAGTCCTTTTGAGGATTGTATTTGAAAAATATTTTAGATACTCGTAATCAGGCGTTATTTATCATTTGTATGGGTTAAAAATTGATTAGGGTTTTATACGCAACGTCAAATAGCTTCAGTTTCATGTGCTCTCTACCTACTGACTGTGTTAACTAATTAAAAAAGGTTACACAAGTGTCTCAGTGTGTATTACCATCAACAAAGGGAATTAAGTCTGATAGAATTACATTAACCTATAACAAAGTTGTACTGAAGCTACTAATTTTATTTGAAAACATGATCGCATGTGTTCTGCTAATGAAATGTTGGTTTAAGTTATAAATCAATTCTTTTCGTTTAAATCAGATATGTTTGATCAAGTGAAAACAAAGATTGTTGACGAAATGTAAAAATAGCTGACATAAAACGAATTATGTTTGAATTAATCAAAACATAATTATTCAAATCTCCTTTAGGGATATGCCCCTGCTCGGAAACGAATTGAGCTGATAATTTCAACTTCATTAAGTACTTTAGAAATTATTTATATATGTATGATTGTTAACTTATGTACTTTTGTTTGTATTCATATAACGTCTAATTGTACCAACGTATATTGCGGTTTTTGACCGTAATGCTTACATCTTTGGAGTGTTTGGAAGAAAAAGCAACCTACCCTGTGATCAAACCATTGAAAAATATCTCAATATACAACAAAAGTCAAGATTAACATTGATGCAGCTTAAATCCCCCTTTTTTCTTTAATAATTTGTATGTTGATTATATGCCAGGTATCCGTATAAAATTATGGAGCGTGACCAAATACGAACATATGTAACTCCGTCTGCATCAACAACTATCAAATCATAATTATTACTTGTAATTTGAATCAATGATGACTATTATTACACATAACAATGTATTACGATACTCGAGTCCAATGTATCAACCACGTCAAAACATCAGTGTTTCATTCTCGCCTTCAAGAAGCTAAGTAGCCCTCGTTGACTTTAAGAGTCATCTACTCTTATACATCTATGAATGGGATTAATCTTCGTCCGGAATGACTAAGATCACCTGTTTTAATTGGTTAAAATTAGCCTATCTTTCAACAACATCTACGTTACTTTCTCCAACCGTTAAACAAGTTGATATCTAATAAATGCATGTAGCATATACATCTTACATGAGTGTATAAATCATACAGAATTTATCAAACAGGCTCACTAATTTGAATTGACACGACGGCCTTTCAATCTTAAACGAGTTTAATGATTTACAGGCAATATATAAACGGGTGTAGGATAGGAATTCCGTTCATCACATAACTAATAATTGTTATGAAAATATAATTGAAAACTACGTCATACAGTTATACTCACGTCGTCATATATTGATGACGTCACTAAGTGTTTTTACATATGTCTTGCGATATCAAATGCATTACCTTATTACGGCAGTTATATGATTAGAGATGTTTTAAACGCGAAATATGTATATCAGGTATATTTCAAAGATATTTTGTTTGTCATCATTTTCTTAATCTCTGAAGTTATATTTGAAAGAAGCAATGCCTATAGCATGCACCACTTCCTGTTGCCTGTTCAACATAGTCCATGTAGATCCGATATGAATCTACGTCGAGTCACTTTCAGGTGGCGTCGACGTATTCACCTTCACTGTTTCCTGTAATAGAAACATTTACAGAATATTTAACTGCATGGATACCTATCCTTTACATAAGATTTAAACTGGAGTTTTACGAACGGAAAATTAAAGAAATTGTTCACACATATTTCTGAATAGTTCTGTTTAGATACATTTCTAAAACCGTTGAATAACACATAAATTGAGGTTCTCTAGAAAATAAACAACAGTGATAATTCATTACGGTATTTATATTCGATAAGAGTTAATACGTCACACCTAAACTGCCAAGGACACAATGATCGAAATACATGCAATTATAATGCCTGTCCTAAAAAATATTGATATAATTAATGAAATACAAAATCCATTACACATTTATCTTTATAAAGGTCGCAAGTTATAAAATTGCCATTTTCGTTGTACACCAAAGAGTTTTTAGATGCTATAGTAATTCAAAAGACAGGTGCAGGCATTCACTTATAAAAAAAAAACATTCAGATATGTTTTCTAAAATGATTTACCTGCTTTCGGCAGCCACGCCGTCTTCATCGCCTGAAAATAAAATGAAAAGTTATGGATAAAATAGTAAAAAGATAGTTGTAACATGTTAAATTACCGTTAACATATATAGCAGTAATTCTTTAACTTATATCAACCATGATGGTAACCGCACACGCTTCATTTCGATCACCAATTGTATTAGATTGAACATACATTGAACAGACAATGAAAGTTAGTCGGTAAAGAATGATGGTGCAAGCGGTATTGGCATGTGGCCAACAAGAATATAATTTATTACACGTAAAACAGCGTAACTGTTAAACAACTCAAATAGTTATGTTTTCTCTAAAGAAATAATGGAAGATATGTTTGTCAAATATCAACGATAAAAAACATAGATATTTTATAGTTGAGTTTATGATTACACAAATATACCAAATTCAACTGAAATCATGCACTACAGATTTGACCAAATAGATGTCTTTTTGTGGCTGCCATGCAATGTTTGAATTAATGTAATATCATTTCATCAATAGTAGTAAAGGCCAGTAATTAAAAAAAAGCATAAGTTATTGAATGGAAACAATATCCTGACTATAAATTTAGATTTAATAACAGTATATATGACCTTCGACTCCGTTCTATGTAACCACACTATCGAAGAATCTTGTGAATAACTTTAAGTAATCTCAGGTCTATGCAATCAACTGTTATTTGACGAAACCAAATTGTTACGTGTCAACTGTTTTCAATAATATTTTATATGATCTTCGCTTTTACGGACCTGCACAGATTTCATATCAACGTAAGCAGCAAATGTACTTACATGACAATGAAAGGCAGTAAGAGGAAACTTTTTTTTCAATAAAAGATAATTATTAATTATCTACTTAAGTAATACAGCATGTGACCTTCGGGGCAGGAAGTTTAAAAGAAATTCAAAGTTTACCCTTCACGTATGTGACGTACACGATCGACCATAACCAATTCATTGCACGGAAATTAGGTTGACAGACAGCCAGGTACATGTACATCAATAGAGATAATACATTTCCGTACATGCGGCTTCTCGGTCAACTGTTCGTACGCGTTTCTGTCTGATCGTCCCTGTAACTGTTCGTACGTGTTTCCGTCTGATCGTTCCTGTAAATCTTCGAACGTGTTCCGTCTGATCGTCCTTGTAAATCTTCCTACGTGTTTCTGTCTGATCGTCCCTGTAACTGTTCGTACGTGTTTTTGTCTGATCGTCCCTGTAACTTTCCGTACGTGTTTCTGTCTGATCCACTCTGTAAATGTCCGTACGTGTTTCTGTCTGATCGTCCCTGTAAATGTTCGTACGTGTTTCTGACTGATCGTCCCTGTAAATGTTCGTACGTGTTTCTGTCTGATCGACCCTGTAACTGTTCGTACGTGTTTCTGTCTGATCATCCCTGTAAATGTTCGTACGTGTTTCTGTCTGATCGTCCCTGTAACTGTTCGTACGTGTTTCTGTCTGATCATCCCTGTAAATGTTCGTACGTGTTTCTGTCTGATCGTCCCTGTAACTGTTCGTACGTGTTTCTGTCTGATCATCCCTGTAAATGTTCGTACGTGTTTCTGTCTGATGCAATCTGTAAATGTTCGTACCGTGTTTCTGTCTGATCGTCCCTGTAACTGTTCGTACGTGTTTCTGTTTAATCGTTCATGTAACTGTTCGTACGTATTTCTGTCTGATCCACTCTGTAAATGTTCGTACGTGTTTCTGTCTGATCGTCCATGTAACTGTTCGTACGTGCTTCTGTCTGCTCGTCCATGTAAATGTTCGTACGTGTTTCTGTCTGATCGTCCTGTAACCGTTCGTACGTGTTTCTGTCTGATCGTCCTGTAACTGTTCGTACCTGTTTCTGTCTGATCGTCCTTTAAACTGTTCGTACGTGTTTCTGTCTGATCCACTCTGTAAATGTTCGTACGTGTTTCTGTCTGATCGTCCCTGTAACTGTTCGTACGTGTTTCTGTCTGATCGTCCCAGTAACTGTTCGTACGTGTTTCTGTCTGATCGTCCCTAACTGTTCGTACGTGTTTCTGTCTGATCGTCCTGTAACTGTTCGTACCTGTTTCTGTCTGATCGTCCTTTAAACTGTTCGTACGTGTTTCTGTCTGATCCACTCTGTAAATGTTCGTACGTGTTTCTGTCTGATCGTCCCTGTAACTGTTCGTACGTGTTTCTGTCTGATCGTCCCAGTAACTGTTCGTACGTGTTTCTGTCTGATCGTCCCTAACTGTTCGTACGTGTTTCTGTCTGATCGTCCATGTAACTGTTCGTACGTGTTTCTGTCTGATCGTCCTTTTAACTGTTCGTACGTGTTTCTGTCTGATCCACTCTGTAAATGTTCGTACGTGTTTCTGTCTGATCCACTCTGTAAATGTTCGTACGTGTTTCTGTCTGATCGTCCCTGTAACTATTCGTACATGTTTCTGTCTGATCCACTCAGTAAATGTTCGTACGTGTTTCTGTCTGATCGTCCCTGTAAATGTTCGTACGTGTTTCTGTCTGATCGTCCATGTAACTGATCGTACGTGTTTCTGTCTGATCGTCCCTGTAACTGTTCGTACGTGTTTCTGTCTGCTCGTCCCTGTAACTGATCGTACGTGTTTCTGTCTGATCGTCCATGTAAATGTTCGTACGTGTTTCTGTCTGATCGTCCTGTAACTGTTCGTACGTGTTTCTGTCTGATCGTCCATGTAAATGTTCGTACGTGTTTCCATCTGATTGTCCATGCAACTGTTCGTACGTGTTTCTGTCTGATCGTCCATGTAACTGTTCGTACGTGTTTCTGTCTGATCCACTCTGTAAATGTTCGTACGTGTTTCTGTCTGATCGTCCCTGTAACTATTCGTACATGTTTCTGTCTGATCCACTCAGTAAATGTTCGTACGTGTTTCTGTCTGATCGTCCCTGTAAATGTTCGTACGTGTTTCTGTCTGATCGTCCATGTAACTGATCGTACGTGTTTCTGTCTGATCGTCCCTGTAACTGTTCGTACGTGTTTCTGTCTGCTCGTCCCTGTAACTGATCGTACGTGTTTCTGTCTGATCGTCCCTGTAACTGTTCGTATGTGTTTCTGTCTGATCGTCCATGTAAATGTTCGTACGTGTTTCTGTCTGATCTTCCTGTAACTGTTCGTACGTGTTTCTGTCTGATCGTCCATGTAACTGTTCGTACGTGTTTCTGTCTGATCGTCCTTTTAACTGTTCGTACGTGTTTCTGTCTGATCCACTCTGTAAATGTTCGTACGTGTTTTTGTCTGATCGGCCCTGTAACTGTTCGTACGTGTTTCTGTCTGATCATCCCTGTAAATGTTCGTACGTGTTTCTGTCTGATCGTCCATGTAACTCTTCGTACGTGTTTCTGTCTGATCCACTCTGTAAATGTTCGTACGTGTTTCTGTACGATCGTCCCTGTAACTGTTCGTACGTATTTCTGTCTGATCCACTCTGTAAATGTTCGTACGTGTTTCTATCTGATCGTCCCTGTAAATGTCCGTACGTGCTTCTGTCTGCTCGTCCATGTAAATGTTCGTACGTGTTTCTGTCTGATCGTCCTTTAACCGTTCGTACGTGTTTCTGTCTGATCGTTCATGTAACTGTTCGTACGTGTTTCTGTCTGATCGTCCTTTAAACTGTTCGTACGTGTTTCTGTCTGATCCACTCTGTAAATGTTCGTACGTGTTTCTGTCTGATCGTCCCTTTAACTGTTCGTACGTGTTTCTGTCTGATCGTCCATGTAAATGTTCGTACGTGTTTCTGTCTGATCGTCCTGTAACTGTTAGTACGTGTTTCTATCTGATCGTCCATGTAACTGTTCGTACGTGTTTCTGTCTGATCGTCACTGTTACTGTTCGTACGTGTTTCTGTCTGATCCACTCTGTAAATGTTCGTACGTGTTTCTGTCTGATCGTCCCTCTAAATGTTCGAACGTGTTTCTGTCTGATCGTCCCTGTAACTGATCGTACGTGTTTCTGTCTGATCGTCCCTGTAACTATTCGAACGTGTTTCCGTCTGATCGTCCATGTAACTGTTCGTACGTATTTCTGTCTGATCGTCCCTGTAACTATTCGTAAGTGTTTCTGTCTGATCGTCCCTGTAACTGTTCGTACGTGTTTCTGTCTGATCGTCACTGTAACTGTTCGTACCTGTTTCTGTCTGATACACTCTGTAAATGTTCGTACGTGTTTCTGTCTGATCGTCCCTTTAAATGTTCTTACGTGTTTCTGTCTGATCGTCCCTGTAACTGATCGTACGTGTTTCTGTCTGATCGTCCCTGTAACTATTCGTACATATTTCAGTCTGATCGTCCATGTAACTGTTCGTACGTATTTCTGTCTGATCGTCCCTGTAACTATTCGTACGTGTTTCCATCTGATTGTCCATGCAACTGTTCGTACGTGTTTCTGTCTGATCGTCCCTGTAACTGTTCGTACGTTTTTCTGTCTGATCCACTCTGTAAATGTTCGTACGTGTTTCTGTCTGATCGTCCCTGTAACTGTTCGTACGTGTTTCTGTCTGATCCACTCTGTAAATGTTCGTACGTGTTTCTGTCTGATCGTCCCTGTAACTCTTCGTACGTGTTTCTGTCTGATCGTCCATGTAAATGTTCGTACGTGTTTCTGTCTGATCGTCCTGTAACTGTTAGTACGTGTTTCTGTCTGATCGTCCATGTAACTGTTCGTACGTGTTTCTGTCTGATCGTCACTGTAACTGTTCGTACGTGTTTCTGTCTGATCCACTCTGTAAATGTTCGTACGTGTTTCTGTCTGATCGTCCCTCTAAATGTTCGTACGTGTTTCTGTCTGATCGTCCCTGTAACTGATCGTACGTGTTTCTGTCTGATCGTCCCTGTAACTATTCGTACGTGTTTCCGTCTGATCGTCCATGTAACTGTTCGTACGTATTTCTGTCTGATCGTCCCTGTAACTATTTGTATGTGTTTCCATCTGATTGTCCATGCAATTGTTCGTACGTGTTTCTGTCTGATCGTCCCTGTAACTGTTCGTACGTGTTTCTGTCTGATCGTCCCTGTAACTGTTCGTACGTTTTTCTGTCTGATCCACTCTGTAAATGTTCGTACGTGTTTCTGTCTGATCGTCCCTGTAACTGTTCGTACGTGTTTCTGTCTGATCCACTCTGTAAATGTTCGTACGTGTTTCTGTCTGATCGTCCCTGTAAATGTTCGTACGTGTTTCTGTCTGATCGTCCATGTAACTTTTCGTACGTGTTTCTGTCGGATCGTCCTTGTAATTGTTCGTACGTGTTTCTGTCTGATCGTCCCTGTAACTATTCGTACGTGTTTTCGTCTGATCGTCCATGTAACTGTTCGTACGTATTTCTGTCTGATCGTCCATGTAACTGTTCGTACGTGTTTCCGTCTGATCGTCCCTGTACATGTTCTTCAGTGTTTCCGTCTGATCGTCCATGTAACTGTTCGTACCTGTTTCTGTCTGATCCACTCTGTAAATGTTCGTACGTGTTTCTGTCTGATCGTCCCTTTAAATGTTCTTATGTGTTTCTGTCTGATCGTCCCTGTAACTGATCGTACGTGTTTCTGTCTGATCATCCCTGTAACTATTCGTACGTGTTTCCGTCTGATCGTCCATGTAACTGTTCGTACGTATTTCTGTCTGATCGTCCCTGTAACTATTCGTACGTGTTTCCATCTGATTGTCCATGCAACTGTTCGTACGTGTTTCTGTCTGATCGTCCATGTAACTGTTCGTACGTTTTTCTGTCTGATCCACTCTGTAAATGTTCGTACGTGTTTCTGTCTGATCGTCCCTGTAACTGTTCGTACGTGTTTCTGTCTGATCCACTCTGTAAATGTTCGTACGTGTTTCTGTCTGATCGTCTCTGTAAATGTTCGTACGTGTTTCTGTCTGATCGTCCCTGTAACTGATCGTACGTGTTTCTGTCTGATCGTCCCTGTAACTGTTCGTACTTATTTCTGTCTGATCGTCCCTGTAACTGTTCGTACGTGTTTCTGTCTGATCCACTCTGTAAATGTTCGTTCGTGTTTCTGTCTGATCGTCCCTGTAACTATTCCTACGTGTTTTCGTCTGATCGTCCATGTAACTGTTCGTACGTATTTCTGTCTGATCGTCCATGTAACTGTTCGTACGTGTTTCCGTCTGATCGTCCCTGTACATGTTATTCAGTGTTTCCGTCTGATCGTCCCTGTAACTGTTCGTCCGTGTTTCCGTCTGATCGTCCCTGTAACTGTTCGTACGTGTTTACGTCTGATCGTCCCTGTAACTGTTCGTCCCTGTTTCCGTCTGATCGTCCATGTAACTGTCCGTACGTGTTTTCGTCTGATCGTCCCTGTAACTGTCCGTACGTGTTTCCGTCTGATCGTCCTTGTAACTGTTCTTACGTGTTTCCGTCTGATCGTACATGTAACTGTTCGTCCGTGTGTTCGTCTGATCGTCCCTGTAACTGTTCGTCCGTGTTTTCGTCTGATTGTCCATGTAAATGTCCGTACGTGATTTTGTCTGATCGTCCCTCCAATTGTTCGTAAGTGTTTCTGTCTGATATTCCCTGTAACTGTTTGTAAGTGGTTCTGTATTCATAATCATGGTGATATTTCGATGACATATCATAACACATAAAGCTAAAATATAACATATTGGCATGGCAGGCCATTAATTATAACCGGTACATTTATTTACTTTTATATATAAACGACTCGAAGTTAGATTGTAGTTATAGTTAAATT
>NW_022980829.1:0-13120 GCF_902652985.1 Pecten maximus
GGAAAAAGGGGGGTATTAGGGCTATTACATAACCCGAACGGTAATCGACGGTGTTCAAATAACCCATACTTAGTAACGAAGGCAGTCTTATGTCTATCCCGTTCGTCGACTTCAACTTGCCAATACCCGGCAGCCATGTCCAAAGTACTCATAAACTGATTCCCTGCAAGCGCATCCAAACAGCTCTTGATTTTCGGAAGAGGAAAGGCGTCTTTCACAGTCACCTTATTAAGCGCTCCGTAGTCAATGCAGTACCGCAAGCTGCCATCCTTCTTCCTGAATAAGACTGGTGGCGCTGCCCACTCAGAGGAATTTGGTTGGATAACCTTCCTCTGCAACATTTGTCTGAGGTGTTCCTCCTCCTCTTCCTCGAACCCTAACGGAGTCCTCCTCATTCTCTGCCGGACTGGCGTAGTATCCCTTGTGACACTACGATGTTTTATGTCCCCAGCAAATAACCCGAGGTCGAGGTCACTTTTAGTAAAAACATGAATCGGACTAGCAGCTTGATTACCTGAACAGCCTGGTATGAACTTAGGTCCGCTGTAGCCCGCTTACAAAGATCTACTAAATGCTCGGGGACCTCGTCCATCGCATCGTCGGAGATCGTAACATGCCTAATTTCTAATGCTTCCTCCCTCCGTATAGATACTGTCCACTTCCATTCCAAGTCCCACCCCCTGATTTTTCTTCAGCGAGATAAACTTTTTCGTAGGATTCAGCAATAGCATACCATGATTCACTGACCTAACAAGACTAGCCGGCGAAAGCAACCCTTTCATGCTCTTAGAGGGATGGAGAACCATGTGACCTTGTATGGGAGCCCCCTTAGCAGTAATGGGTACAAACTTTCTTCTTTACACTCAGGGCAAATATTCGAGCCTCCTTCCCTGAATTATCACCGATACATTTAGCCTGGAAGACTTGGTTATCTAGAGATATTGTATAAGTGGACAAATCGATATACGCCTTGTTCTTTTAAAGAAAATCAATGCCAATGATAACTGCATCCCCAATATCTGCTACCACGAAATCGGCCTGGTGTTAATAGACCATATTCCCACATTTATGTCATTTACAACTCTGGCTGGACGTCTGGAATGTTTCCCTACTCTCTCAGCCATATCTGCCGTGCAGGTACTCCGCTAAAGCATATGGTGTTAAAACACTCGTTGCTTATAACAGACACCTGGGCTGCAGTGTATATAACCGCATCAACAACCGTATGGCCAATCTTAATGGGTAGATAGAGAGTGTTTGCCAATATGTTTTGTCCCTGATCACGGAGAGTTACCTCCTGCACTCGAAAATCCAATGATGGCCAATCTGTATTGCTCGCCTGTACACTTCGGGTTGAGGGGTGGCCTATTGTCTCTTGGGTCCGTTCAGCGAACTCCTCTAACTCCTCATCGGGACTCTGATGGAGGTCTTGCAGCTTCCTCCGAACAATGTGAGGTAAATCTTTTTTACCAAACCTCTGTTCCATTTTCTGACATAGTAGTTTAAAATTTGTCTGGACAGAAACAGGCCGAGAGCTATAGAATTTTAAAGCCTTGTCACGAAGGCTCTCAATAAAGCGATCGATCCTCTGTTGATTTCCCCAGCCATGCCTATTGGCGATGTGGTTGAATTGGAGAGAGTAAGGGGCCCACCCGGACTTACCATCATATGTTGGTACTTTAACACGAAAGTGAGTATCGTGTTCACGGGCACCGCTTCTGCCACGGCCCGGGGATCGTGATCGACTTCGGTGCTCCCCCATAACATGCCCAGTACCACATGTCAACTTTTTAATTATGCCTACACCACCAACAGCACCTTGTTTCTCGCCCCCCGTTTTACCATAAACCCCATTGGGCGCCATTTTGTCTACCCTATCCAACATCTGCTGGACAGTACCATGGTTATCCCCACATTCTCTCAATCGCTGTAGTTCTTGATCTCTCTGAGAGATGAGCTTATCTTTCTCTACTAGCTGATTTCGTAAATCATCTAATTGCTCCCTATGCTCCTGTTGGGTCAGCAAGAACCTTTCCTCCATGGAATGGAGTGCAGCAGCCAAGCTTTCCGTTCGTCCTTGGCCGTCTGACCGTGGTTTTGTCCCTTTCCCAATTACAACCTTCCCCTCCTTTAGCAATGGGTCCCAGATTGTTTGGCACACCTTCCAACATGTTCAGGTCCTCGAGCGTAAGTCTCCCCAGACTTTCACGTGCAGCCAGAATAATGTTTGCCCTTGCCTCACCAATTCCTTTGAATTGAGTGAGGTCCTCAATATGAGCTGTATATTGATATCCATAGTTGATATCTATATACGTAGAGTACTATATATATATATATATGACAATGGAACTATGAGAGTAGCGGGAGTGATAGTAATAACGAAAATCCCAAACGACCTTGAAACGTTCGTTAAATTCGCGTCAATATATCAGAAAATCCGGGCGACCAAATTAAATACTTGCTGACACCAATGTTGTAAACGTACGTTATCGATAACCTAACGCGGGGTACAATGGTTTACAAAGGCGACAGTGATCGGAGCTGTAACAAGAAATATCTTTAAACAAGATAAACGGCATAGTTTTAATGCTGGTGGTTATAATGTAAAACTAATGGTGAAATAAATTAATGAACTACATTTTAATTAATAAATGCGCAGTTTCAGCACGGATAACAAAACTATATCAGTTTGAATCATTTTTGGTGATAATAGGACTGCAAATGTGTCATTTGAATCAGAGACATATATACAGAGAGATTGGCAGCTCTCTATTTGCCCTTGTGTTTGCATAGTGGCCCCTGACCTTCCCACAATCCTTTGCGGTCGCTCGGTTCAGTCTTCACTAGACGCCATATTGGAGAAAACTTGAAAACCAGACACATAATTATCGATAATTTCTATTTGAAATCATCACCAAGATCCAATTATGTGCTTTAATTTTATTAATATCAAAGTGCAGAAGTGTCATCAATATGAAATATGTCACAATTTGCTGTCCAAGTGTTTGTATTTTGAGTATGAAAGTCAAGCACAACGCAGGAAAGATCGGCGGGAATCTCCAATTTTCGAAAAGTCCCTATGGGGTTTTCGAGAATACGGATAAATGACAACAATATGCATGATCAATAAGACTATATCCCATAAGTTTGATAGTTTTTGGTTAATGTGGTAACTTTTGTAGTGGCCAAAATAAAACGATGTGCTTTTTGTGTGCGTTTAAAATTGACGATGTTTTGGTCTGACGTAATGGCGGCTTAATTACAAACTTGGACATGTCGAATAGGACCCAATGGATTTTCGAAAATACGGATAAATGACAACAATATGCATGATCAATAAGACTATATCCCATAAGTTTGATAGTTTTTGGTTAATGTGGTAACTTTTGTAGTGGCCAAAATAAAACGATGTGCTTTTTGTGTGCGTTTAAAATTGACGATGTTTTGGTCTGACGTAATGGCGGCTTAATTACAGACTTGGACATGTCGAATAGGACCCAATGGATTTTCGAAAATACGGATAAATGACAACAATATGCATGATCAATAAGACTATATCCCATAAGTTTGATAGTTTTTGGTTAATGTGGTAACTTTTGTAGTGGCCAAAATAAAACGATGTGCTTTTTGTGTGCGTTTAAAATTGACGATGTTTTGGTCTGACGTAATGGCGGATTAACCAGAACATATCGAATAAGTTCCAATACTACGATACACACATGCGCATAGCCCGATTTACCTGCGCTCGCGTGTGTTTGATAGGAGACAGGACGCTCTCGGTAAGGGATATGCTTGAGTGGTCACGAATAAAGGGAGCCACTATGTGTACGGAGAAATAGCGATGTTACTAATCTCTCTGTATATATGTCTCTGTTTGAATAGATGCATCCACTTATTCAGCTTGCATTCAATTTAAAAGGGACATCACGGTAAAAACGTTGCAATTTTCACTGAATGTACGCGTTTTGTTCCTTTCCAGTTATGTTTCTGTGCTGTCCCAATGTTCACAGTCAATCCCTATGTCCAGCTTGACCACTCGATTTAGTTGGGAATCCCCCTCTAAATTTAGCGCGGAAATTATTTTTAAATCATTACGCGACGGTTTTGAAATCGTGGCAACACAAACAGACGATAGTTTACAAGGCGATATCTATATTCCATCTTGGTTAGTTGGATAACGATATTATACAGTGGTTTAAATATTAAATAACACGTTCTGTATATATTACGGCACACATATTTATGTGTAAATAAGTGTAAACACTGTTCATATAGTATAATGACAGTAGCGATGTACTGGTACAGACTGTGTAAATATTACCGAGCTGGTGGAACTATTACTGAGTTTGTGTTAATACTACCGAGTTTGTGTAAATATTAAGATTGTCATGACCTACTATCAAACAATCAAGCAGAATACGAGCGGCGTCCGTATTACTGCTGTTTTCATGTTTGAACTGTTACAATGTATTGTACTGCTTCCCAAGTTTAATTCTAGGATTGTGTTTGACTCATTTTCCTATTATTCTCTTCATTGCGGAAGCCGTTATCGTTTCCAACCGCAGTAGATTCACATTGGAAGCCATTTTTGTTTCCATGTGTTTTAGTTTGTTGTGCGCATGCGTTTATCGTATATGTCACAAAATTTGCATATTCAGAGTGATAACCTTTTAATAATTGATAATTGCTGTTTTTGTGTACATACATCATCAAATTCGAATGGTTATTGTTTAGAAGGTTATTTTTTTAAAAAGATATACCCAATAATATGATAGAAACTACAAAATAAATATTGGTTTACCGTGAGGTCCCTTTAACTTTGTTTCGTTTTAAACTGTATATCTGCATTTTGCATTGACTGCTACATTGACCAATCACGTACTTCATCTTGACCAGAAACGCCACCTGTCGCGTCATATCCGGGGCCAAAACAAAATTAGACGGCTATGCTGAACAAAATTAGATCAGTTTGAATCATTTATGGTAATAATAAGACTGCATTTGAATCAGGATTATGATTTTATTAATGTGTCATTTAAAAAGATAATCTACTTATTCAGCTTGCATCCAATCTTATCTTCGTTCCGTCTTTAACTGCGTATCTGTATTTTGCATTTACCGCTACATTGACCAATCACATACTTCATCTTGACCAGTAATGCCACCTGTCGCGTCATATCTGGGGCCAAAAGAAAATTATACGGCTATGCCGAAAAAAGATAAACGGCATAGTTTTAATGCTGGTGGTTATGATGTAAAACTGCTGATGAAATAAATTAACGAACTAATTAATAAATGCGTTTCAGCACGGATAACAACATTATATCAGTTTGAATCATTTTGGGTGATAATAAGACTGCATTTGAATCAGGACTGTATTTTTTTAATAATGTGTCATTTGAATAGATACATCCACTTATTCAGCTTGCATTCAATCTTAATTTTGTTTCGTCTTTAACTGCATATCTGCATTTTGCATTTACCGCTACATTGACCAATCACATTCTTCATCTTGAACAGTAACGCCACCTTTCGCGTCATATCCGGCGCCAAAAGAAAATTAGACGGCTATGCCGAATAAACTGTAGACTGCCTAACAATAGAGCTCTCGCTAGCGTCACTCACTTACCGAGTTGTCTCGCATTGGTACTCCATAAGACAACTCGTCCATTTCACCACAATATCATCCATGAAGTCAGCCCGAGTTTCCTTTGGCCATGACACCACATACTGACTGTCAACAACGTCAGACTACACCTAGTTGCCCATTGTAATATGACGTCATTCGTATAAAAGTTATAGGGTACGGTATGAACCACAAAGCTCGACACGTTCCTATGGCCCAAAATGAAAAAGTAACCTCGGGGTTCGACCCATAGATCACTTATTGGCAATACCCTTGTGGTATGAAATTTATCTTGAATCGACTTGAGTCCGACTTAATGAAAAAAAAATGGTTTTCAACAGATAATAGATCACTACTGTTTTACACTTTCCATTCCATCCGTCTCCAGAAAGGAATGGCTCCTGAGGCAAATCTGATGTGGATATCCACCAAATCGGGAATAAATTCCAGTATGGTGTATTGTTTTACATTGGGGGGATTGAATCTTCACCCCTCGTTGGTGCAAAACCCTATTATAATAGTTTAGCTGGTTAAAACATGCGCAAGTCCCAAGCCATTAGGATATTAGTACTGTCATGTTACAAATGATGAGTATCTCCCTCATACAGATGTATCTACATACATAATGAAGGAGATATTGTCGAGTCATCCCCACTATATTTACCTGTTTACATTATCACACTGTCAGTATAGACATTTGGATATAATTATCGAGTCAAACTTTATCTACATTTACTATCATGCTTGGTTTAAAAGTTTTCAAATTTAACGAAAGCATGACTCGATTGAGAATTTCTTCATTTGATTAATCCAGTGAATACATCTCCCCTTGACAACTGGCCAGCTACAATGTTCTATACCACTGTGCATATCGTATGGCGCAACTATAAACAAGAGGCCCAATGCGCCTGCATCGCTCACTTGGTTTCACTTCTTTGGTGAAACTTTTTTATGTTAAAATACACAGATCTATGCGAGTTATAAGATGTGTTCATATTAATTCATTTCTTACTGCAAACTTTGTTAGGGTCATACCAGGAACCTTCCAGCCAACATCATGATTCTGGACTGGTTAATCAGAAGGAATCAGTTGAGGGTTTAAACATATTCACCTCTGTGACCTTGAATGGAATTCCGTTATTTCTTTTTGTTAAGTTTGTCGGGCTTCATTCCAGGAATCTGCCAGCCAAACATCTATATCATAGTACATCTAACTAACCAGAAGTCATTTGAGGTTTAAACAATTTGACCCCAGTGACCTTAAATATGGGCCAAGGTCATTTATTTTATTCATTTTCGCAATCTTTGTCGGTTGTCATCTAAAGAGCATACACGCATGTCATCTTATTTAATCAAGCATGAGGATTTTTGTTTGAATAGTTTAATAAATTTGACCTATGTGACCTGGAAAATCGGTCAAGGTAATTTTTTTCAGCAACCTTTGTGGGGCTCCATCATAGGAACAAATTTGACCCATGTGACCTTGAAAACGAGTCATTTCTTTTTTAAAATTTTGTTGGGCGTCATCCCAGGAACAGTCTAGGCAACATCATGATTCTGGACTGGTTAATCAGAAGTCAGTTGACGGTCTAAACTTATTTAACTTCTGTGACCTTGAATAAAATTAGTTATTTCTTTCTTTAAAGTTTGTCAGGCGTCATTCCAGGAAACTACCAGCCAAAAATCTTGATTATAGGCCTTGTAATTAATCATAAGAAGTCATTTAGGAGTTTTAACAATTTGACCCATGACCTTAAATATGGGTCAAAGTATTTCATTTTCACCTGTTTTGCTTTTTATTCAATCATGCAGTAAGTAGAATTTGTTTGAATATTCTAATAAATTTGACCCATGTGACCTTGAATATGGGTCAAGGTCAATTTTTTTGCAAACTTTTGTGGCTCTCTCCCAGGAACCAACCAGTCAGGTGAGATGAGAGAATTATAAAATAGTCTGAAGATCTGGGTAGTATTATACATGTCATAACTGGAAAAAAGGAGGACACTTATTATATTTATGTACAAAATTTAAAGGTTAAAACTCACTAACTGAAGGAGATAATTATATCTATTATATTATATCGCGTGTTCATACCAAATGTAATTATGTCTCCTATGGCTATCATTGTATATACTGTATATATTTTAGAATAATTCTGAAACAAGCTATCATATATCAACTTAATATATTGATAATGCTTGTTGGCTCAGATGGAATCTTGCGAAAATCTGTGGGAGGAAACTGGAGTACCTTGGAAAAACCTACATTGTCAGGCAGGTAACCCCTACACAGACAAAATGTCTTCATGTCAATTCAGGCCAAATTCAGGTCAATTTCAGGTCAAGATTTTCAAGTTATCCTGACCTGAAAAGAGCAGATTAGTCAATTCATGTCAAGAAATTGACCTGAATTTGACCTGAATTTGACATGAAAACAATTTCAGGTCAAATTCATGTCAATTTCATGTCTATTTGTTAACATGAATCTGACACTGAAATAATTTTTTATAATTTTATATGTACATGTATTCATTCGTAGCCACTACAATGACTTCTACCTTTTCACGTCTGATCGGGAAATAAAACCCCAGCCGCCTAGATTAAAAGTGAGTGCGATACTACTGTGCCACATGACCACTAGTTTGCCTTATCTAGTATAAAACTTGGTCAGTTGTAACACAAACAACATAAATGTTTGCTTTAATAAGTCCCATGTCTGACTATTAATCAGGGATTTTAGTTTGAAAATATCCTGTATGCAAGTAAGAACAGAGACCAGGTTTGTTTAGATTTTTATTACAATATATATACCTGTATAGTCAGCCATCTAACACTTAATGAACACGACCTTAAGTCTAAAGTTTGTCTAAAGTTTTGATTTAGCCAATCACAGCTTATGTCATCAAAAGTGATGTCATACTGACTGGCTAAGCAAAACTTACTTTAAGTCTAAAGTTGTTCCATAATCCTGGAGCTGGTCATAGTAACAAGTACCAGATTTAAGTTCCTTTATTAAACACATAATATTTGAAGTATTGCAGTTATACTCTTTTTGAGTCTATTTACAGATCTGATACTTCCTACTAACATGTAATTAAACGATTATACCAGGGTAATTTGGAGAAAATTAATGTATAAAATTAATGTATAAAATTAATGTACAATACTTGAAGTGAAGTAGAATTTAGGATTACATTTGAGCAGACAGGTAATCAAGAAAAAAAATAGCCTTAAATAAAGCATGTCTGTCATTATCATAACTGTTGAGTTTGTGGAACATGTATGCTGTTTACTGTTGAGTCCTGATTTATAAACAAGTACTCTAGTTCATACAGGTACTGAGAACCTACTAGAAATACTGACAACCATCCACTACATATTTTCTGACAAAATCCTTTACATTTGTGAGCAGAGACATTATCTTCTGTCCCTGACACCATGTCTGGTGTAGGGCCAGAGCACACTACTATATGAAAACATAGAATTATCCGACACCGTTTGGTGTCGCTAAGAATCGGGTGTGGTATAACACCTACCTAACATATATGGAGAAATGAGGTACATTATGTATTTATTTACCCCAGAACACCCATTTAGTCCCATCTGGGTGTTTTATTCTGTCCATATAGACCCTTGCTTTACGCTAGTCAAATTTTCTTGACACAACGCCATATTGCTAACTATGTAGTAAAGCGAGGGTCCATATGGACGGAATAAAACACCTAGATGGGACTAAATGGGTGTTCTGGGGTAAATAAATATCTCATTTCTCCATATATGTAAGATAGGGGTTATGTCACACCCGATTTTATTGTATTTGCACCAAATTCTTAGCGACACCAAACGGTGTCGGATAATTCCACTTTTTCATAAAGTAGTGTGCTCTGGCCCTACACTAGACACAGTGTCAGGGCCAGAGGAAACTCGGGCTACTGTCTCAAGTACATGTATTCAATAGTGTATATTTCATTCATTCTATCAACCCATATCATATGTAAAATTTGCTTGGATTTAATCAAGGAATATAAATCACTATGAAGCAAAACATGCTTTATTCAATAATTATATAAATATGATAATTGACAGTAAAAATGTCCTAACAATGAGGATTGTCGTACATTATACAATAGTCAAGCAGAAATGCCCAAGTACAAATGGATATATGAGAGGGTGTAGATGTGAATCACTACGATAGGTACCTGCGATCAGCCTCTGTGTGTTCAACTGTCGGTCTATGGCTTCAAAGGAATGATTCTATCAACATTAATTCATACTCGTCCCTCCTACCAATATCAATATATACTGTCTGTTATTTTCACGTTGAATGTGGATTTTTCCCACAAGAACACTTTCCTAGTTATGAATATTTATGAATTAAAAGTGACTTTGAGCACCATTGTCTGCGGAATGTAGACATCTGTTATAAACACTTTCCCATTCAATACATGTGGTACATAGGTAGATTATATCAAGGGGAATAACTCTGCTACAAATGTTGAACTTATCTCAGATTCCACATAAATAATTGTGTTCTTAGTAATAAACACTACTCTTTACAATGGTCCAGTGTTTGTACATCATCTTTGGTCAATATCAGTAGTGTTATTAAATTGACAAATTAAAAACTTCTCGGTGAAATTGATGAAAAATTTCATTCATTTTAAATGGTAGCTGTAATTATATCAGAACAAATCTGATACAATTATGAAGTCATAATTTAACATCCTTCTGACATTTTGACGAAGGAGTGAAAATTGTTTTTGCTGTCTACCACAACCACATCAGATAGCTTGTTTCTACACAAAGATGTAATAGTCAGGTTGTGAAGACAAAGAATCAGACCAGCTTTTTGATTGGCCTATAAAGGACCAATCAGAGCCAAGCTGTTACTGATGTTGATTCTGCTGTAACTGTTGGGAGCCGTCAGGTCCTGCTGTTGTTGGAGTCCTGTGAAACAATAAAGGAATAATAATGTTACTTCAGTTTTACTAAGCCTTTTAAACTTGTTACTTCTTTTTAGTGGCTAGTTTTTTCGAATTATGGAGCCCAAGAATGTTTTGTTTGCTGGGTTTATCGCCCTGTGAACAGCTTGGGACATTTCGAGGTGGATCTCCTTGTAGCAGTTGGTGACTACCTCAATGAACAACATATGTGAGGCCAATTACATGCCATCCAGAGCAAATAGGGTAAAATGTCTTGCCCAAGGACACAACCATGTTTCTCAGCTTCCTAAGAAACCTAAACTGACACGGGAAGGGAATGTCGAACAACGCACCTCTTATCTTCATCTGAGGTAACGTCACTGGTGGTTTAACCAACGGAGCTATCGTGGCCCCTACATGATGACAGGAGAGATGGCAGATAATATATTATTGCATGAATGCACCAGCACATTGGCTGAGTTAAAAAAAAATTGTTCCATACTATAGGCATCACAAACTAATTTCTTTCATTGTCAATGTATCGGTTCCTTTTGTGCCAAGATTTAATCATTTGCTTATTTGCGGTACAGAATCATTAAACGAACACAAAGATGTGAGTATTTTGACTTTCCAAATTTAAAATTGCTTCTTGATCATCAATACACAAAGTATATCCTCAATTACAGATGTAAAATAATTTATGTTCTACAAAGAAATATTTTAATTTGAACCTTACTTCAAACATTTTATTATATCATTATTACCAAATACCATTTAATAAATTAAAAGAATTGATCAACCCTACTGATCCTTGGACCTCACTTCCGTACACAGGAAAGTGAGCAACCATTGTGTTTAGTCAAGAAAAATAAACTTACGTTGTAGGACTTGTCTTTGGCTTCGGCATTTTCTCAAGTATTCCAGCAATGTCCTTTTTCTCATCGTAATTTTTCCATAATTCATACAACGCAAGTATCTGTCTTGAAATTTCTAATATCTGTAAAAAAAATATCAATACTTCCAATAATTCTGTTTAGATTCTTTGATATAGCTGGAACACATACTATTTGCAGCAGTAGAGTTAGTGTAGTGTTTGTATCTAATCGTTTCTCCAGGTGACAGATAAATAAAGTCAAAACTGCCTTCATGACAACCTTTACAGATATAACAAGGAAGGGACAGCTGCTTTGAATCCAAGTTAACACATCTGATACTTGATAAAGACAACCTCCACAAAGGTCGTTCTCGCCTTCCTCCTGTGGGAGGAGAGTTTGACTGACTATACATTTATATCATATATCATGTAGTAAGCCCACAGGGAATATAGGGTGGGATAATAGTAGAACAATAAAATAGTGTTTGTTAGTATTTTTACAACTGAACTAGATATTAGTGGAGTAATCACCAGACATGGGGTTCTGGATTGATAAGAATGGTGGGGAATGTAAATAAATGGAACCACTACAGATACATTCATGTACATCATTTAGTCTTTATGCCATATCACTAAGTCTAATCCATGCAGGTTGTGCAAAGATTTCCATTGTTTTATGATGTCGTCGTCATCATCATCATCATCATCATCAAATGTCTGCCTCATCATCATTTTGTGTCCATCCATCATCAGTTTGTGGGTGCTTCATCATCATTTTGTGGGTGTCTCATCATCGTTTTGTGGGTGTTTCATCATCATTTTGTGTCCATCAATCATCAGTTTGTGCTTACCTTATCCATATCAACATTACACTCGGCCAGCCACTGTTTAAGGTCCACTTTCTGTATCACACAGGCGATATGGAGACAGGCTGTAAAATAAATCACACTTAATGGTAAGAAACGAGATAATAATGTTCATCAAAACACATCAATAAATTGTGATGTAATTTTAAACATGTCCTCAAGAACAACAATCACAAAGTTTAAACTACCTATAATGGTCGTGTAGGTAGCCATTTAGTAAGGCATTGAGAACGTCAATGAAATAAATCATTAAATTAAATGCTGTAAACATAGTACATATCATTGTCGACCAGTTGTTAGAAGAGTGTCTGACTCAAAGTGTTGTTAGAAGAGTGTCTGACTCAAAGTGTTGTTAGAAGAGTGTCTGACTCAAAGTGTTGTTAGAAGAATGTCTGACTCAAAGTGTTGTTAGAAGAGTGTCTGACTCAAAGTGTTGTTAGAAGAGTGTCTGACTCAAAGTGTTGTTAGAAGAATGTCTGACTCAAAGTGTTGTTAGAAGAATGTCTGACTTAAAGTGTTGTTAGAAGAGTGTCTGACACAAAGTGTTGTTAGAAGAATGTCTGACTCAAAGTGTTGTTAAAAGAGTGTCTGACTCAAAGTGTTGTTAGAAGAATGTCTGACTCAAAGTGTTGTTAGAAGAGTGTCTGACTCAAAGTGTTGTTAGAAGAGTGTCTGACTCAAAGTGTTGTTAGAAGAATGTCTGACTCAAAGTGTTGTTAGAAGAGTGTCTGACACAAAGTGTTGTTAGAAGAATGTCCGACTCAAAGTGTTGTTAGAGGAATGTCTGACTCAAAGTGTTGTTAGAAGAATGTCTGACTCAAAGTGTTGTTAAA
>NW_022980830.1:0-13153 GCF_902652985.1 Pecten maximus
AAATTTTATGTATAATGTATTAGCAGCACGTGTTTTTATCTTGAGTTCCAATGATTGTTTTGTTAATAAAGAATCACAAATGTTTTCCTTTTCAAGGCACGCACCTTTAAAAAAGTACTTTGTACAATGAATACAGTATTTTTATATTACATGTACTAACATGGTTTTCTTTAGAGATTAATTTTATTACATGGCTCAGTTAGTCAAGAAATGTAGTGGAGTTCTACGTAACAACCCTATTTCTGAACAAACTACTTCACCTTACCAGCTGTAGTTATAGGTATCCATACAGACAATACTTTAACGCAGATACCTCCACATTATGATATCAAGGTTACAGTGATATTTAAGAAATAATTAACGATGATTCGTGTATTGTTGCAGGATATATAGTTGTATATCCTGCAGCAATACACGAGTCAAAGTTGATTATTTCTATTCTACCATGTACTGTTTAGTTCTGAGATCGATCTCTTTCTAATAGAAGAAACCCCGAGAAAACCTTGTAATTTATTTCTTGAGTATTGCATTATTTGTTGATGAAATATACAATACAGTACTACGATCAAAAGCATCAATCATATGGTATTGATTTTGAAAATTTGAAAAAAAGGATAAAAAAGACGAAAAAAAAAAAGAAGAAAAAAAGGGAGCCTCCGTAGGATTCGAACTCGCGTCGTGATAAAAATATATTGAAAGACTAACCCATTAGCCCACTCGGCTATAGTGACATTTTATAGAATGGGTGAATATTAGATATATAAAATTGTAACAGCCGTGCCTCACGACCGTGTATTATTGGCACGAGCGTGGGTTATTGGAAAATAATACATGGTTTTAAACCAATAAAAACTGGCGTTGCATAGCAAGCATGGTAGAATATGATATAATACATTCCTTGGGCAATTCAGGGTTACAGTGATATTGTGATGTAATACATTCCTTAGGCGATTCAAGGTTACAATGATATTGTGACACAATACATTCCAGGTTACAGTCATATATTATTATAATACATTCCTTAGGCGATTTAAGGTTACAATGATATTGTAATGCAATACAGTGGTATTATGATGTAATTCATTCCTTGAGCGATTCCAGGTAACTGTGGTATAGTGACAATACATTCTAGGTTACAGTCGTATTGTGACAATACATTCCAGGCTACAGTGGTTTTGTGACACAATACATTCCAGGTTACAGTGGTATTGTGACAATACATTCCAGGTTACAGTGGTATTGTGACAATACATTCCAGGTTACAATGGTATTGTGACAATACATTCCAGGCTACAGTGGTATTGTGACAATACATTCCAGATTACAGTGATATTGTGACACAATACATTCTAGGTTACAGTGGTATTGTGACAATACATTCCAGATTACAGTGATATTGTGACACAATACATTCCAGGTTACAGTGGTATTGTGACAATACATTCCAGGCTACAGTGGTATTGTGACAATACATTCCAGGCTACAGTGGTATTGTGACAATACATTCCAGATTACAGTGATATTGTGACACAATATATTCTAGGTTACAGTGGTATTGTGACAATACATTCCAGGTTACAATGGTATTGTGACAATACATTCCAGGTTACAGTGGTATTGTGACAATACATTATTGATTACAGTGGTATTGTGACAATACATTCAAGGCTACAGTCGTATTGTGACAATACATTCCAGGTTACAGTGGTATTGTGACAATACATTCCAGGTTACAGTCGTATTGTGACAATACATTCCAGGTTACAGTGGTATTGTGACAATACATTCCAGGTTACAATGGTATTGTGACACAATACATTCCAGGTTACAGTGATATTATGACACAATACATTCTAGGTTACAGTGGTATTGTGACAATACATTCCAGGTTAAAGTGGTATTGTGACAATACATTCCAGGTTACAATGGTATTGTGACAATACATTCCAGGTTACAATGGTATTTTGACACAATACATTCTAGGTTACAGTCGTATTGTGACAATACATTCCAGGTTACAGTGGTATTGTGACAATACATTCCAGGTTACAGTGGTATTGTGATAATACATTCCAGGCTACAGTGGTATTGTGACAATACATTCCAGGTTACAGTGGTATTGTGATAATACATTCCAGGTTACAGTGGTATTGTGACACAATACATTCCAGGTTACAGTGGTATTGTGATAATACATTCCAGATTACAATGGTATTGTGACACAATACATTCTAGGTTACAGTGGTATTGTGACAATACATTCTAGGTTACAATGGTATTGTGACAATACATTCCAGGTTACAATGGTATTTTGACACAGTACATTCTAGGTTACAGTCGTATTGTGACAATACATTCCAGGTTACAGTGGTATTGTGACAATACATTCCAGGTTACAGTGGTATTGTGATAATACATTCCAGATTACAATGGTATTGTGACAATACATTCTAGGTTACAATGGCATTGTGACACAATACATTCTAGGTTACAGTCGTATTGTGACACAATACATTCTAGGTTACAGTGGTATTGTGACAATACATTCCAGGTTACAATGGTATTGTGACAATACATTCCAGGTTACAGTGGTATTGTGACAATACATTCCAGGTTACAATGGTATTGTGACAATACATTCCAGGCTACAGTGGTATAGTGACACAATACATTCCAGGTTACAGTGGTATTGTGACACAATACATTCCAGGTTACAGTGATATTGTGACACAATACATTCCAGGTTACAGTGGTATTGTGACACAATACATTCTAGGTTACAGTGGTATTGTGACAATACATTCTAGGTTACAGTGGTATCGTGACACAATACATTCTAGGTTACAATGGTATTGTGACAATACATTCTAGGTTACAGTGGTATTGTGACACAATACATTCCAGGTTACAGTGGTATTGTGACAATACATTCTAGGTTACAGTGGTATTGTGACAATACATTCTAGGTTACAGTGGTATTGTGACAATACATTCTAGGTTACAGTGGTATTGTGACAATACATTCTAGGTTACAGTGGTATTGTGACAATAAATTCCAGGTTACAGTGGTATTGTGACAATACATTCCAGGTTTCAGTCGTATTGTGACAATGAATGCCAAGAGCGAATCAAGGAAGGCAGCAACTAACTTTCAGTTCCACTTTCAGATATATCGATAATGTATTTCTCCTTCGATAGCAAGACATTTCTCGAACATTTAGAACGTTAAAACTGTTCTGAACTTAAAATCCTGGACCCAAAGATTCTACATTAGCCACTTACTTCGATTTTAATGTTTGATATAGCAATCAGGAACACATAATCCTTTTGAAAAAAGTATCACGATTTCCATTTTCCTAACTTCATCACCACATTCCTTTAGAGCAATGGCATTGCTTGTTTCTACAAGGAAATTAATTCGATATTTATTGATTTGTCCCAGAAATAAGGATTTTTGATATTAATGATCCTACCAGACAAACCTAGCATATGGATTGTTCGATATGGCCAAGTTTTACATTGCAATAGGGATCAGTCATTACTACATAGGTTTTTAATGGGAGAACATGACATATTTGACAATGACTAAGGCTTACAAGACGGGTCTTGTCACTGAATATGGAGACGCTTACTATTTTTGAACGCATGACCTTTACGATAGTTTAACTTTCTTTTCCTGTCTCTTGATAAGAACATATTTCTACCAGGCTTGGTATGCATGCTGGCATATTGTTGTCATACGATGTTTTACATATTAAAATAGGGTCATTATTAACTCTATATAACATTTTACTTTTACCTAAGGCTGAAATACAAATGTACAAGTATCCGGAGTCTATTGTCTAAATTAAAAAGTGTAATCGAATATCTGTTCTCTTAAGCTGAAATTCAGAGAAAGGGGACAACTTCTGCAGATAACTGTCTAGCTGTTTGTCTGAAAGCCAACATCGAGAGGTCAGTCATTATAGTACGGAGGCCAAAGGAGGAATAGACTATGAGAGGTAACGGTAATATACATCACAGGTAAAGGAAAAGGCCCATGAGGTCATATTGGAATGAAATTGAAATAATATCTACTGATATTTAAAAGAAACAACATCATCATTCAGCATTTCCTTGGATCCAAGTACCGAAAACACCATATGGCTACACTGGTTTCGCGGTTAATGCAGCGATATATTCGGCAGTATAATAAATAGGAATAAGTTGCAGTTATGAACTTTAGTAATATTTATTTATCTTCTTCGAAGAAATATCACTTTACAGTTAAAAACAAATCAAGTGCAATTAATGATGGTGGTGTCCAAAGCGGTAGAAATCACAAAAAGCTTACAATTAAATCTGAATTAGTGCCAAATTAATACATTTCTTACACATACAGTAATATTTATGTGGAGGTGAAACATATTCCAAAGGTAACACAAGCAAATTAAGTTTCAATGAGGTTATGTATATATTTAAAAAAAAAGAAGGTAAAATTCATAACAATTCCAAAAATTTTCAACACTCATAATATCACACCTTGACCTATATATATGTGATTGGTGGCAGAAACAACCAAAAACCTTGCTTCTTTCTATCAGTTTATTTCTCAGTTGACAGGAGCGTCGCCACATATATATTTCAGGAGATAGGGAAAAAAACCCTGGAAAATAAAACCATTATCTAGAATGCTACCAAGTTATAATTACATGAACAGACATTCTGTACCAGCATGACAAATAGTCGCGTAAAATTGTTATTCAACATTTGTCCGCGCAATATTAGGCAATTACAGGAATTACATACCTTTAACTATCGTGGTGACACGTAGTCAGGATAATGTCTGTCAATCGTAACTGGTATATATCTTGTATTTCGACGTGGTCCCGCAGAACGTACTTGTCCGTCGCTAACATGGCTAGTGCGCCGCTCCCCCCAAACACTCCACTTAAATACACCCACAAACACGCCTTTTTTACACGTTCACACTCACTTGCATGCGCTTCACACTTTGACATACCTGGACACAACCGGACAAACAGGTTACAAATATAGACACAATATTACATGACCACTGAACGCACATGGACACTATAAATAGACACACAGGTAAACAGAGAACACTCTCTGTAACCAGTAACGCATATAAATACACTTGACAATACAATAATATGACGATTGACCCTACGACATACTCCCCCTGTTTAAAAATGTCGTCCCGACATCCTTAATATAATTTCCTTGTAACAAGAATATTAAAAATCAATAACCTCCAACTTGTTACAACAAATTGGTATACACTTATAATTAGTGCCTGCAGGTAAAATTACATTTCAATAACTTGTACCTGCAAAAATATGAAAGTACATTACTTAGAACATATCACAACAAATGTTCCTGGAAGAAAACAACAAAAATAAGTATAACTTACATGTTCAACAAATTTCACTTCTCAGCATCAGTGATTTTCACCTGGTGTCCAACCTGAAATCAAATTCAAACATTTAAGTTATTAGACAGACAACTGAAAATTAAAAAAATGTCATATACATTTGTAAATTCTAACACAAAACCCAGTCATTCTCAACCACTTGGCTCATCTGCCATTCCCCAAAACGGTTTGGCGGTTTTCGCACTCTAGTAGAGCGCCTTGGGCTCTGTTCCCTAACAGCCGATTCATACCTTACAGGACTTGCCTGCGTTTCTTCAAATTGACCTGTTTCCACTGTGTGACTAGTCCCTACACTGTCCCTATACTGACAAGTGGAAAACCCTTGAGAACCACTGTTCTCTACACTGACATGCGAATGAGAATTATCGCCCAAATTTGTAGGTATCTTGATACCCTGCCGAGATGTCCTTGGCACATAACATGACACTTCCTCCTCCCCCGAGCTCGAACTAGAATCGGACATGCTATCGTCCCGCAATGTTGCCCTATCAGAGACTTTACGCCGACCTAAGGCCCTACAATTCGCTTCCTGAGGCTCCACCTCATTTCGTCCCAAATATGGTAACAGCATGTTTCGATGAACAGTTCGAACTCTACCTGACTGTCCACTGTGCTCCAGCTTGACTCTATACACAGGTGTATCCTTGTGTGGTTTGGACAATATTCTATATGGAAATTTCTCCCACTTGTCAGCAAGTTTTGATTTACCCTTAAGGTTAACATTCCTCACTAAAACCCTATCCCCTGGCTTGAGGACAGAATCTTCAACCCGGAGGTCATAATGAGACTTATAGGTCTTAGCTGATTTCTGTGCATGTTTCTCTGCAGTTCTGTATGCAAATTGAAGTCTTGATTTTAACTTACTAACATACTCAGTCTTTGGTTGAAATTGAGAAAATTCTTTCTCATGTAGCCCAAAATAGGCATCCCCAGCAAGCCTGGGATGTCGCCCGAACAACAAATAAAATGGGGAGAAACCTGTACTAACATGCGTAGCTGCGTTGTACGCATGAACCATAGCAGACACATGTGCTTTCCAGTTCTGTTTTTCCTTTTCCTCTAAGGTACCGAGCATCTTTAACAAAGTCTGGTTGAAACGCTCTGTCATACCATTTCCTTGAGGATGGAAAGGTGTCGTACGAGACTTTTTCATGCCAGCTATTTTACATAATTCCTGAATGACTTTAGACTCGAAATTGCTACCTTGATCACTGTGTAATCTGGCTGGGAACCCATAGTGAACTATGAAATTGTCAAACAAAACTCTGGCTACTGTAGTAGCAAGCTGATTTCGGGTAGGGATAGCCTGTGCATAGCGTGTATAATGATCAGTGATCACCAATACATGCTCATACCCACCTTTGCTACGTTCCATCGACAAAAAATCAAGACACACTAACTCCATCGGCTCTGATGACTGTATACAGACCATCTCAGCTTTTTTGGTTACAGCAGTTTTCCGCCGAATACAGCGATCACAAGTTTTCACCCTTTCACCGACATCCTCCTCCATACCACACCAGAAAAATCTAGGTTTGAGAAGTGACAGTGTCCTGTCACGACCTTGGTGACCTTGATCATCATGATATGCACACATGACTTTTGACCTCCATTTCTGTGGAACAACTATTCGCCACACCTGTTCACCATCAAGAAGTAGCCTATGGACTAACATCCCATGCCTGACCTCTAAACGATCCCAATTACTCATTAATTTCCTCACTGACACAGGCTCTCGAGATAATTTCTTACCAGACATTCTAGTACCAAGGTGGATAAGTTCAACAACATGTCTAATTGTTGGGTCTTTCTGCTGTTCCTCAATCCAGTCAACTTGAGTAAAACTTTCACCCGATACCACCTCATCCTGCTCAGCTCCTGGTAACTGCATTGAGTTACTTACCACCAAAGTCTCAGCAAACGGTAACTCACTTCTACCAATGGCTGCAGCCATACACACAGCTCGAACTACTTCTGGAAAAATACATTCATCTCCTTGACCTGGCTTGCGAGATAAACCATCTACATCCCTGTTGCTCTTGCCAGAGCGGTAGACAAGCTTAAATGAATAATTGGCTAACTCTGCCACCCACCGATGTCCTGTGGCATCTAACCTAGCAGAAGTGGTGACATAAGTAAGCGGATTATTATCCGTATATACCTCAAACTGTTTTTGTCCATACAGATAATCCTTAAACTTGTCTGTTATGGCCCATTTCAGACAAAGAAATTCTAGTTTGTGGGCTGGATAAAGTTTCTCACTTGGTTTTAGACCTCGACTAGCATACGCTATAACTCTGTCTTTACCATCTTGCTCTTGGTACAATACTGCACCTAATCCTTCCAATGAAGCATCTGTGTTCAACTTAAATGGTTGAGAGTAATTGGCGTACGCCAAAACTGGTGGGCTTATAAGTTTCTCTTTGAGTAACTCGAATGCCTTCTGACAATCATCAAACCAGACAAATGGGGTTCTGGGGTTTCTAGATTTACTTTTAACCGTGGGATGACCCACCAGCAAATCATTCAAAGGACGAGCTATAGCAGCATACCCTTTCACAAATTTGCGGTAATATCCTGTGAAGCCTAAAAACGTTCTTACCTCCTTGACTGACTGACATGGTTTCCAGGATTTCAAAGCTTCAATTTTCTCCTCATCAGCAGCTATGCCCTGCTCACTCACAACATGACCAAGATATTTCACCTCAGTTTTGAAAAATTCACACTTTGTGGGATTCAGCTTCAGACCATTAGCCTTAAGTTTTGTGAACACTGCTTCAAGTCTCTCTAAATGCTGCTCAAAACTCTCTGAAAACACTAACACATCATCCAAAAATATCAGACATTCACTCAAACACATATCCCCCATACAGCGTTCCATCAACCTTTGAAAAGTTGAAAGGGCATTACATAATCCAAAAGGTATCCTACGAAACTGGTAAAAACCTAAGGGACCAGCTGTAAAAGCAGTTTTCTCCTTGTCCTGCTCTTCCATCATAACCTGATAATAACCAGACCTTAAGTCCAACTTCGAAAAGAACTTTGATCCTACTAGAGTGTCAAGTGTATCTTCAACTCTAGTCAAAGTATATTGATCCTTGATGGTTTTAGAATTAAGGGTCCGGTAATCTATACAGAATCTCAACTGACCATTTTTCTTTCTTACCAAGACAACATTGGAAGCATAAGGAGACATTGAGTCCTCAATAACCCCAGAGTTTTTCATCTCCTTGAGATGCTGCCTCACTTCTTCATACATGGCAGGTGGAATTTTCCGATATGGAAGTCTGAAAGGTTTATCATCATGTAACCTAATGGTATGCTTCACTAATCCAGTGCAACCTATATCCATCTGACTTGTAGAAAATAAAGAACTCCAGCTACCTAAAACCTGTTGAACTCTCAACATTTGATCCTCAGTAAGGTTCTCAGAGTTCAATTTCACACCTAGAGCCTCTAAATCCAACTGCTCACCACTAGATTTGTCCTCATCACTGACTATCTGTGAATTGACTGATAAGTCCTTCCCATTCACCCCCGGTTTCCAATGATCTATGACCTTGACCTCACTAAGGGTACCAAGTTCCGCTCCAGGCGGTATGTGTATGGGGTAGGCCAACAAGTTACATATTCTCACTGGAACTCTAGCTGTCGTACCTGGATTCATATTAACCACCCTTGGGCAAATGACCCTACGACATATAGATAGAAAAAAAAAGTGTGTGGGATGTATACTGAATGATTCTGAAGGCTTTCAAAAATACAATGAGCTCTGATGCAAAAAAAGAGTCCATAACAGAGTAAATGAGATAATTAATTCACAATACTGATGTCCATCCTGTCTTACCATGTATCATTGTTATCCATTTGTTAAGGTTCATATTCTCTGCACTGAGCTGTTTACGAGAACGCAAGTTCGTTTTTTCTGATATAACTTTTAGACACGTCGTCTAAATTCAATCAAATTTCACACTGATCTACATTGTACCTCTGTAAACTGTGAAAATGTTCTTCAGTTAAAATTCAGTCGACCGTGACCCCGCTCGACACTGCATGCTTTCAGCGTATCTTTCAGGAAAGCGTGCATCCGGGATACTCTTATGTGCTGGTAAATCATTACAAATGGAACATTGAAACAGTCACAGATCAGTTACACAACATTTCTTTTCGAAACGATTGTACAGCTAACTGTCACGACTGAGTCGATAAGTGTAGGGCCATTGCTTTGATAATGCAGAGACATTCGCAACTCCATGTAGCCCAGCAACAAGAATGTCTCGTTTAGTTGCACAGGGGCTTGGCACGATTTTCCAAATGATGGTCCATATATATATATGTATTATAGTGTCCTTGACACTATAATACATATATATATGGACCATCATTTGGAAAATCGTGCCAAGCCCCTGTGTTTAGCTGGGCGTCTCAGACCCACAGGGATACTGGATTACCGTCCCTTGAGCTTACGCACCTCCGTAACCGAATTTTGACGGTTAATCTTGCTTTCAGTAAATTAAAAAGAAATAAGAGATGTGGAGAAGACAAAATACTTAATGAAGTATTTATAGACTGTAAAGATATTCTTTTACCATATTTAACCAACACCAATATATAAGAAAGGGGACATTGACGACACAAATAACTACATCGCTTTGGTGAGTTGCATAGAAAAACTGTTTACCTCTATACTAAATACAAGATTAGTTCATTGGGATGTAGAAAATAGTGTAATAACAGACGCCCAATATGGCTTCAGAAAGCAAGTAAAAAAATCACAAATTTAATATTCAAACACAGATTTCAGTTTTTGACGCTTTTGTTAATTTTTTTAAGTTACATTTCTGAAATATTTCACAAAGCTAGGAATTGTGTAAGCTAGGAACATTTCTTTATTTAGCGACAAAACAACGTAATAACGCCGTTTAATTGTTTAATTTACTATATGTTAGTCTATTTATAACGTACATGAACTATTGTGTACTGTCATAATGAAGTTATGTTCATTTTTATAATATGTATTAATACTAAAGTGTACGTATACCTATATGTGTATGTTAGACTGCTAAGCGAAATATACATGTACTTTTATAATTGTGTATTGTGTCATGCTATATTACATTGTATTGTTTTGTAATGTCTCTCTCTGATGTGTTGAAAAACACAAGAAATAAAAATCAGAATCATGGTTGAACAGTGTGTCCAAGACTAGTTGATGAATCAGTTGCAGGAGTTTTATGATCCACCACCAACGCCGAATGCTGTGGGCGCACCATTATAATATACATGTATATCTATTTTTAAATATTTGAAAAACTGAATCTTACGTTATGAAAATAGTATGGTGAGAGAAAAATAATCGGCAGTCTCAAATTAGACAACTAAGAATATCACCCTCGGATTAGAGATTTCTCTGTCCCAACCTCAATGTAAGGTACGATTCTATTAGTCTCTGTCTCTTCTGGTGATGTTTTCTTTCTATCCGAATCTGTAATTGTGTACAGATATAAATTACAACCAAGTACGTCGGTTATGGTTTACTTGTAGACAACAGAGTATGTTAACAGAGAATACCGACAAAATAACAATATCGTAATTCAGAATCAATGAAACGAGGGCTAAATATGAACAAATAATCTAGATGTGACAGGAAACCCTTCAAAAAGATCACGGAGAGTAGGACCAAGTGATCCTCCGGAGTAAGCGTCTTCTGCTTCATCGACGACACTCGCCATGCAAATCTAGGTCACGACGACACCCGCCATATAAATCTAGGTCACGACGACACCCGCCATACAAATCGAGGTCACGACGACACCCGCCATATAAATCTAGGTCACGACGACACCCGCCATACCAATCTAGGTCACGACGTCACCCGCCATACAAATCTAGGTCACGACGTCACCCGCCATACAAATCTAGGTCACTACGACACCCGCCATACTAATCTAGGTCACGACGTCACCCGCCATACAAATCTAGGTCACTACGACACCCGCCATACCAATCTAGGTCACGGCGACACCCGCCATACCAATCTAGGTCACGACGTCACCCGCCATACAAATCTAGGTTATGACGACACCCGCCATACAAATCTAGGTCACTACGACACCTGCCATACAAATCTAGGTAACTACGACACCTGCTATACAAATCTAGGTCACAACGACACCTGCCATACAAATCTTGGTCACATCGACACCTGCCATACACATATTCTGAAGATGAGAACTACGGTTGTGACAACGTTGAAATCATCAAATAACATCTTTCTTAGTAACAATGTTAAAACTAACATTATTTCCCCTAACACTGACATTCTCTCAAGTGTATGAAAACTTGTCTATATTATATGACTGTGAATAGTAGGAAATTGTCATTCAATGATAGATGAACTGATGACCTATCCACCTTTTTGTGCTCTCAAAGTCTGGCCAGTGATGTTAGGAACATTATACAGCTGTTTCATCCTGCTAAGACACGCCAGTGATGCTAGGGACATCAGACAGCTTCACACTATTATTACAGGTGTTCACAGTTAGGACCATTGTAAGTAGATCACCGTCTCATTGTTGAACTGTAGTTAATTTGACACTTATATATTTATATACATGACATGACAACTCGTACTAGGTACAGAAGGAATTTGTCTAATCCTGCTAAAAACATCTGATATTTTACGACGATACCGTACCCGCTGACGCTATATATTAGGATAAACCTATCATTACTGACATACCAAGGCGCATAGTCAGACCTAAATGGAGGTGGAAGCACGGACGGACGGAGAGTGCCCCCCCCCCCCCCCCCCCGTCGTTAGTGGTGGTGGTGGTGGTGGGGGGGGGGGGGGGGGGGGGTATTTCTAGATTCACAGGGGTGACATTTGAACAGTTCTGAGGGATACAATCGAGAAATTCAGTAACATGTAAATCTTGTAATGATAATATATTTCGTATAAACTAAAGAGACATTCCGGTACATATTTTCATAGAAATCATAAGGCATGTATTTTAACAGGCGATAGATAAACAGTATCTTCAATACCTAACATGGCAATCCTGAATTGTTATGATACAAATGTATATGGAGACTAAGGCATGTATTTTAACCGGCGATAGATAAACAGTGTCTTCAATAACTAACACAGCAATCCTGAATTGTTATGATACAAATGTCAATCATCGTTGTTTTGCCTCAACAAGCATGGTCACCACTGTGTCTAAATCTGACAATGCCAAAGGGAAATAATCTCTAGACATCTGGATGTTCGGATACAGTTAAGATTCCTTGATCGCAATTATTAGTCGGACGCTGGCCTGGCCTGTTACACGTAGTTATATAATCTAGACACCGATAAACAGACCTACCTTGCAAGTTCACGCAGATTTTGACAGGAAACCATCCACAGAAATATCAATATTTTCATGTGATATTATCAAAATGATAAATTCATGAAATAATCAAATAAAAAAGGGTTATCTAGGCAATATGATGTGAAAGCCAGGGCGTAGTGGCGTACGCCTGGCCACGCGCTTGGTACCATTAGCAGTAAGGTCAGCTGTAGGTATCGCTATTCCAACGTAGCTTCACAAAATTCAATCTATGTTGTCAGGTACATTCATCAATCATGTTATACAAATACGATTAAACAATTATGTTACGAAGGCCTTTTAAAAATTAAAACAAATTTCCCCCCCCCCTTTTTCAAGACCACCC
>NW_022980831.1:0-13086 GCF_902652985.1 Pecten maximus
TTACTTGACAAAATAAAAGAATTACCAATATTTATTTATCAATATTTTACAAAATATTCTTCAAAATGTCCGGTAAACACGGGTAAACATGAGTAAATACAGGTAAACATGAGTAAATTTTCGAATATTTTTACCTCTAATACCATACCAACATATTTCAACTTTTTGCTTACATGTGAAAACAATATGCTCTTGATGGCATAAAAGAGGTAGTCACCAACTACTACATGGAGACCTCACCTCAAAATGACCCTGGCTGTTCACGGAGTGAGATTCCTTGCAAACAACAAAACAAACATAGTTAAGAGTAAGACATGTCATTTATTTTCAGTGCTATTTTTGTTGTGTCCTGGATGGCATGCGACAGGCCTCCTGCATATTGTTCAGTGATGTAGTCACCAACTTCTACAAAATGACACTGATCACTAGGGATTAGAAATGTGTAATTTTCCTCGCCCCAGTGTAGATTTTGAACACATTCCACTAAAAATCACACAAGGTTTTTGTTATTCACACACGTTCGCAAAAAATCACACAAATTTTCATAATTCACATAGGTTCCCTAAAAATCACACAACGTCGGTAAACATCACAGTGGCCCGGTAAAATTCACACAGATCATGGCACGGCTGTGTACCATGCATGTATTCGGCACACCTGAGCAGGGCATCCATTAACCCGAGACCTCGGGTCAATGACGCAGCAAAATTTAATTTGACGCACGATTTTTGCATGCCGTGCTTCACATTTTGACCACCACTGTAATTAGTCTATCTGTTGTCCAATACCCAGGCTCAACAAAGGGTTTATTTGCTATGGTCAGTGACACTAATTAGTAGAATTCCCCTAGGGGTCAATTAAAACAGCCACTCAACTGTGACTAATCCAACTGCCGCTGCCGATTGCCATGGGGCACAGTATACACTGTACCTACCTGCATGTAGGCCTAGCGGCCGATCTGCTCTTTGTTCTAAGCAATCACATTTTAATAATTTAAATAAGTAAGCTATAGTAGATTCCGATCCCAACAAATAAATGTAACATATGTTTGTGTTAACTTTAAATCATGTATATAACAAGAATGAGATCGTAAGTAGGCCTAGTTTGCAGCATGCCAAAACAGGCGGCAGCCATTTTGTTGTTAACCTGAATAACCTTACATGTGCATGACCTCTGTAGTGCATTTGACAGGATGGGAAGCGTAAATCATTCCTGTTACATTTTGGCGGCAAATATGAAAACAGGATTAGCATATACAAATAAAACCCCTAGAGGCTGAGCAGATTAAAAATAAAAAGATAAAAAGATGCTTTTACAAATTATGCTTAACCCATGTAAGACATTTAATCACAATTTCAGGAAGAAAACTGTGATACAAGTTTTATTTGTTAAAAGGTTTACAAAAAATCTATTTCAGTAATAATTCAAATAAAACAAAAAATAATTAAGTTTTAATTGTACTTTATTCACCAAAAAATACATAATTAAAAGAAAAGTTTCATTTTTTAAAATACTTTTATTTATCTATAAAAACAAATATTGGAAAATAAATTAAAATGAACTTAATTTTTTTGAATATTATTCAATTTGATTATAATTTAAAAAATGACACATTTATCTGTTTACATTTGGAAACCAATAACCGTTAAGTTTACAATTTCATATTTTGACTCTCAGGATTTTGATTTGACTCTCAGGATTTCATAGCTGAGAGTCACTGACTCTTGAGATTTTAATCCTACTGGTGCCCTGACCTCGGCAGATTAATTAGCTATACAGACCTATTGTAACTGCCAATCAGCTGTGTACAAAATAAACAGATGATTAAATATACAATTAACTGTTTATTGTGTTTCTTTTCGTTTCCATAGATCTGAGAATTAAGAAAATCTACGTCCTATTTACGTGATGGTAAGTATATTTGTTGATTAAAAATATGTGCTTGTGTCAGAATTATTAAACATCTCACCAAAATATTTAATGGCGTTTGTTATTATTATTATTTGTTATTATTTTTTATTATTATTTTCCCATTGAAGACATGGATGCGAAGAAAATGTCTATTATAGTTACGTATTGCAGTTCCGTATAGGTAAGTGGATTTGTGGCTTCAATGAAACGTGTTAACTCAAAATCATAATATTGACCATCTATTGAAACATACATACATGTACCATATAATTATTAAACGTTTCACGCAAAGATGTAACAGTGTTTGTTTTTTATTACCATAGAAAAATTACATTTGCTGCAGCGACGTATCGGTAAGTGGCAGCCACGTCACGGGTGAGCGCGTTCACCTGTGTGTAATCACGCGTGTAGCGAGAATGTGACCTTGACGATCGGCAAGTAAACTTGTGAACACTGTGATCTGGCTGAATCAAAGCTCTGACAATTAAATGTGTATCAACTGATTTATGGTAGTGTTTGTTTTCTTTTTTTTCACGTTTAGCCGGGGACATTGATGTGTTGATTAATAGATTAAAAGTATCCTGTAGAACAATACCACGGAATTATTAAATGTCTCTCGCAAAGTTGTGTTATGTTGTTTCTTTATACAGTATTTTTACTGGAGATAACTGTTCGTGATCGGCATGTGTCGGGACACACGTACACAGATCGTGAGCATCAAAACTGTTGCGTACGAAATGACAGGAATCTAGGTTTGTACGTTACATCTTGCTTAAGTTGTAATTACTGGATTATCCTATTTGTTTTGCACGACTATCCGCGCAGTCTTTGATGACCTTTCATCTTCAGTAGATGGAACATTGTTCCTTACTCTGAAGTTGCTAGTCGATTTTACCCCGTACTAATATTTGAGTTCAGGAAAAATTGATCGACCGTACACGTGCTGATTTTGTATCAAAGGTGAAGGCCGCGGTCAGTGTTTATCGGCTGCATGATCATGCATTCCCACGATCTTTTAAACAGGGTAAAAACATCCCGCATATCATTGTTACTATTGCATCGTCGTATTCAGAATTTAGGCATATATAAATAAATCAATGACGGACAAGTATTTTTTCTGTGCATTTTTCGATGAAAGATATGTAATTTATCGTTTACTTTTTACTTATTCCTTTTTTTTTGTCGGCGGCCATGTGTATCAAAACAGAACACATATTGGTTTGTAGACTAAAACGTACACATATTTTCTTAATTATGTATACCTGAACGTTTTACTTCACCCGTGCACCGGTATAAACAAAGGGATGATGTGCGACCGACAGCCGGGACCTAACAATAGGCTCTGGTAACACCGCTACGGCTGATCGGTCACACTCGGTCAATCAGGCGAGGTCACCAAATTTTACCTGAGACAGCATGACGCCTCGATGTTCGACACAAAAATGGAAATTTTGGTATAGAGTCTAGTTTAGAAGGGGGAACCACAAAATATATTCAACACAACCGCAGTTTTTGATTCAACAGTGTTTGAATCATTCATGCTTAATTAACTAAGATAAAGAAGGAAAAAATCGGGACCGAACAAAACGTTCGACTCATTCGATTCAACCGTGTTAGACACAATCGAGTTTTACTGTAACTGCAATCAGGCTGCTACGATCACTGACTAGATGCTTTTTAATCATATAAGTAGAGGGTCTGAAAATTTTCCGGCGATTTAATTTTCAAGATTAACATTAAGTATTTCTTTATGACTAAATATTTTATTTTTTTTGTAGGTACCAAGTCTGAGGTTACAACAATGAAACTGCATACGACACACGCGACAAGACAGAAATGTCTTTGATAAGCAAATGATTATTGTTGTATATATCGGCTCTTTTTTAGCATGCACAGATCACTGGAATCAATATTTGTGTCGTGTGTAAGTAATTTGGTATGTATTTGAATTTAGCCATTTACGTGTGTCAGATATTTCAGTACAGTTTAAATATTTCCTTATGGATGTATATGTGAACGTCTTTCATTTTGTTTTGTTAACATGCTATTCTTTCTTTAGGTAAAAGACAATGATGTTATGTATCGGAACAAAATCACTGGTAATGTATGACTCAACCTATGGTCTTGAAGAAAAGACAGGTCAATTGTCTTGGCTGGAAGAGCAAGTGTCAGCTGTCAATCAAGTTCACGTATCATTTTTATAGTCTTTTACATAATCCTACAGAAAATAACAATACATTTTTTTTCATTAGGACTTGGTTCAAAAATCATTTGAGAAATATACACACCATTCCATCTTCTTCGTTCTCCTGTTGATCTCGTCACAAGATCGCCTCTGGTGGCGACATTTGTCACTTTTCTTCCAGTACTGTGAAGTAGCAGCATGCTCAACGATAATTCTGTTAATATCTATGAGGTGGTAACTTTTACTTCGTTTCACACGTCATGGGTTGGAAAGTGTCTGTTAGTAACGACGTAGCGAGACGACATCGACTTAACTACACTACCTTATTGTGAACCACTTCTCGTCCAGTCGTTTCAGTTTTGGATCTGTGAAAAGCTGAATTAATTCCACATGCACTAATTAGTTTTTGTTGTTTTTTAAGCAAATTATTTTGAGCAAAACTGAAATTAAATGCTGGATACATTCACATTGCCTGTGATCAAGTTCAATATCAAAGGATTTTGAAAAAAAAAATAAACTACATATATACGTATATATAACATCAATTAGCAGACCTGATATGATTGTCTTAAGTGTAGCAGTAGTGGAAGTCACGACTTCACGGCTCAGTGCACAACTACAAAAGAGCACACTAGGTCAGTCTTCAAACCAGTGGTGTCTCCAATCCCTGTCATACAGTTGGCAGTATTCAAGCCTCTCGTGGACCCCGCCGTCCCTCGTGTCTCTGTGCGCTAACGTTTCTGATATCCCCTAAAAAGGGTGTCAGGTGGTTATTTGATAATACGTTTAGATGTATCTGAATTACCCAGTGTAAGGATATCACAGAATTAGATTTTGGTCGTTTAAAAAAATCCACTGACTTCAGATCGGCAGGTTGATAGCTTGGCATACTGAGATATTTTGAATCCATTTTTTGTTGATGATTCTTCGTATTTCTGAATGATATAAATGTAATTGAATGGAATGAATAATAACCCTACCTATGTTGTAAGACATCATGGCTATTTTAAGGCTTAATAACATCAGATCAGAGGGACTAGACGAGTTGCCATATGATCCAGAATGAAAACTCTATCTCAGTGTCCGAAAAACCATTTAGTAATCTAAACTTTATTTATTTTACAACAATCAAGAAACATGTTATTGCCACCCAAACTCGATCACTTACACTTCGAATTACATGTATATGCTTTATAAGTATCGGAGCCTTTGTTTAATTTCTCATTCATAGGAACGTGTCAAAATCCTGTGTCCTATTTGTGAGTTTGGATTCCGTGCCAGTGTCAGTTATATAGTCTTATATTAGCTTGTAGCCATACAGAGTGGTTTGTATAAATGACATGTATCGGGCGTCTGACGTTGAAAGACGGATTTGTATTTTGTAGCATTATACATTGTAATCTACCAGTATATAAAATTATCCCTATACTCCCGTGATGTCTTGTCTATTTCAAGTCAAGATCATTACTGTCGACTTCTCTTATATATTATATACATGGAACGTCTAATCACAATAAATTACAAATTCGAAGAGGCTTATCTAATAGTCTTAAGCTAAGAATCGTTCAGTTACCAACAAAGGTAAGGTGATTTGACGTATGTGGCTTCCAATGGAAAGGCTCTGGTGATCGAACGAGTAAGGTTATTTGAATAGGCCAGAGTATCAAACAGACTTTATTGTCTAAGATTGATCAGTATTAGAATGTATGTACTTATGTACAAAGTCCATCTGTAAGGAAGGGACTGACAGTACAGTACATTTTAAGAGTGTATGGTGATTTGAGATATCCATCACATCCGGAAATGTAAATAAAAATGTGCAAAAAAAAAAAAAAAACGTCATTTGTATGTCATTTTTCCGTATATGTAGATTATTATATTGAAGTAATTAGGTGCGTCCAATCATAGCTATGACGACCCCTGTTTTAATATCACTGTCTTGAGCTACTAATACTCTTGTATTTTGTCATGAAAATGATGGTTGTCTTTGATTTTTAGTTCTTTTCACATTTAAATTGCGTCTATATTTGATCTGGTCTAATGAATGATGAAGAGGCTTATCTAATAGCCGTAAGCTAAGACCCGTTCAGTTACCAACTAAGGTAAGGTGATTTGACTTGTATGGTTTCTACTAGAAGGTGTGAAAATTTACCTGTGCTGATGACATTAGTCCTCTCGGCCTTGGTCCCTCAGTCGATGATTGGGGATGAAATTGTCCAGATTTCCACTTACCTCGAAGTTCATAAGAATATTTCAGGACGAAACAAACCTCATAATAAACAGGACTATGTTTTTCATGAGAAAATTCAGCATGATGCTAATATTCGTAGCATAAATATGAAGTGGAATTTAAAGAAATACCCCGGAAAGCTTGGTATGAATATTATTGACATTTCAATTGCATGGAGCAGTATACTCGACTCCTTCCACATGCTTTCAGAGCTGGGTACAGGTATTTTTGCATGTGGTTAAAATCATTAATTGTATGCAGAAAGTGTTACTATATTCTACACATGTAAAAAGGCATAATTATTGCAGAACATGAATCCCGGAAACTTCCTTTTACAAATGAACATTTTTTTTACGTATTTTGCAATTGTTTCGTAATAAATTTTGCAAATAACCATAAACCTCGGACAGTTCGAATCGGCGGACAGTTCTAAAACGTTGTTTTTTTTTAAATACAAACAACACTTTTCTATATATTGATAGTTCGAACATTAATCGTTTATATTTAATCCATTTCCCCCCGACAAACTCCATTAAAAGCTCGCAGGGAACGGCAACGAGAAAAGGAAAACTGCATAGACTTTGACCAACAGACACGTTTTAAGGATAATGGGTCATATGCGTGATGATTGCAGTACGTCTTGCAGAAAAAACATGAGTTGATGTCACGGATTTTAGCAAGTTTTCAATTTTTTTTTAAATGTGTAAAAGCAACTTTTAGACCCCCAAAATGTATTTGTAACACGCGATCAGTACGACGCTGAAAGTCAAACTAAAAAAATCGTACGTGTATTGTCATATACGATATTCTCTTAACATTTTTATTGTTTAATTACGAACAAACCTCCATTCATTATTGTCAATCAAGGCGTTATCTGTACACCTGTGCCCCTCACACTAGATAGGACAGGCCCCGCGGGGTGTCCCGGTAAAGTTGAAAGGATCGGTCGCCCGGTCGTCCCAATGTAGCAGCGAGTAATTTTGAGTGTCAAATAAGCTTGCTAGATATTGGAACTGATTAATAACTTTTTAAACGAAAAATAATACTTGAAATAACATGTATTTTTTAAAACATATCATTTCAATATTTTTACAACATACATTATATATGACTTACAAATTCATGTTTTAAATTCACATTATTTTTAGATGTCTTTTTAGTAATTGGATGAACCAGAGACATACATACTAAATAAGTATAAAGTATAAAGGTCTCTTAATGAACATAGATAGATTTGATAATACTTTAATATTGCATAATGATAATAATTCTTTAATTTATGATTAGATGGGTTACATGTGAACTAGGCATATACTTTTTACGAATTTGACTGACGTATATATTTGAACATAAAAATAAATCATGAAACTCGCATCCAACCCCAGTAAAACATAGCGGACAAATTCCATTTTCACGAGACGTTTCGGTCCATCGCCCTGTCTCGAATGGAAAAAAAAAATATTGGCAACATGCACCATTAAAGATGAGCCCGCCCAACCCGTAAAAATCCACCACCAGTTTCAGTATCTGAAGTAAAATATACATACAGTAAAAAATATACTTTAACTACAATAAATGAAGAAATAAACAATAAAGATCAGATCACATTTTCGTCGCAGATAACCTCTAATTCGTACCCCTCATTGAATCAGTCAGGATGTAACCTGCAAAATAAATAAATCACGTTATGTACACTTATGACACTGTTATATATTATAGCAGCCAGATTGTTGAGCACACAAAAATATCAATTAAGTTTGAGTTGTAGTTAAGCACCAAATATAACGCAAGACGACCATTATTTTTTTTTATTGTCTGAAGTTCTGCGGACACAGCGCCATCTACTGAAGGTGAAAGGTCATCAAGGACGACACGGATAGTCCGTGCCCGTGTCGTCGTGATTAGTCTACTAATACACACAAAAAAGTCAAATATGATTTTCCAGTATAAGGCCCACAATTCAGCAAGATATAACGTACAAAACTACTCCCAACAATGTTAGAGGTTTTACACGGCGAGATACTTTTGACAGGCGCCGTGTAACAGTCGGCAAAATAATATCCGATAGAAAAAGAGCCGACCAGCGGCCTCTTATGTTTTAGGAGTAGTACAAAACTAGATCTGCCAAGATTCATGTGTCACTTCGTACGTAACAAATTTGGTGCTTTCGATCTGTGTACGTGTGTCCCGACACATGCCGATCACGAACAGTTATCTCCAGTAAAAATACTGTATAAAGAAACAACATAACACAACTTTGCGAGAGACATTTAATAATTCCGTGGTATTGTTCTACAGGATACTTTTAATCTATTAATCAACACATCAATGTCCCCGGCTAAACGTGAAAAAAAAAGATAACAAACACTACCATAAATCAGTTGATACACATTTAATTGTCAGAGCTTTGATTCAGCCAGATCACAGTGTTCACAAGTTTACTTGCCGATCGTCAAGGTCACATTCTCGCTACACGCGTGATTACACACAGGTGAACGCGCTCACCCGTGACGTGGCTGCCACTTACCGATACGTCGCTGCAGCAAATGTAATTTTTCTATGGTAATAAAAAACAAACACTGTTACATCTTTGCGTGAAACGTTTAATAATTATATGGTACATGTATGTATGTTTCAATAGATGGTCAATATTATGATTTTGAGTTAACACGTTTCATTGAAGCCACAAATCCACTTACCTATACGGAACTGCAATACGTAACTATAATAGACATTTTCTTCGCATCCATGTCTTCAATGGGAAAATAATAATAAAAAATAATAACAAATAATAATAATAACAAACGCCATTAAATATTTTGGTGAGATGTTTAATAATTCTGACACAAGCACATATTTTTAATCAACAAATATACTTACCATCACGTAAATAGGACGTAGATTTTCTTAATTCTCAGATCTATGGAAACGAAAAGAAACACAATAAACAGTTAATTGTATATTTAATCATCTGTTTATTTTGTACACAGCTGATTGGCAGTTACAATAGGTCTGTATAGCTAATTAATCTGCCGAGGTCAGGGCACCAGTAGGATTAAAATCTCAAGAGTCAGTGACTCTCAGCTATGAAATCCTGAGAGTCAAATCAAAATCCTGAGAGTCAAAATATGAAATTGTAAACTTAACGGTTATTGGTTTCCAAATGTAAACAGATAAATGTGTCATTTTTTAAATTATAATCAAATTGAATAATATTCAAAAAAATTAAGTTCATTTTAATTTATTTTCCAATATTTGTTTTTATAGATAAATAAAAGTATTTTAAAAAATGAAACTTTTCTTTTAATTATGTATTTTTTGGTGAATAAAGTACAATTAAAACTTAATTATTTTTTGTTTTATTTGAATTATTACTGAAATAGATTTTTTGTAAACCTTTTAACAAATAAAACTTGTATCACAGTTTTCTTCCTGAAATTGTGATTAAATGTCTTACATGGGTTAAGCATAATTTGTAAAAGCATCTTTTTATCTTTTTATTTTTAATCTGCTCAGCCTCTAGGGGTTTTATTTGTATATGCTAATCCTGTTTTCATATTTGCCGCCAAAATGTAACAGGAATGATTTACGCTTCCCATCCTGTCAAATGCACTACAGAGGTCATGCACATGTAAGGTTATTCAGGTTAACAACAAAATGGCTGCCGCCTGTTTTGGCATGCTGCAAACTAGGCCTACTTACGATCTCATTCTTGTTATATACATGATTTAAAGTTAACACAAACATATGTTACATTTATTTGTTGGGATCGGAATCTACTATAGCTTACTTATTTAAATTATTAAAATGTGATTGCTTAGAACAAAGAGCAGATCGGCCGCTAGGCCTACATGCAGGTAGGTACAGTGTATACTGTGCCCCATGGCAATCGGCAGCGGCAGTTGGATTAGTCACAGTTGAGTGGCTGTTTTAATTGACCCCTAGGGGAATTCTACTAATTAGTGTCACTGACCATAGCAAATAAACCCTTTGTTGAGCCTGGGTATTGGACAACAGATAGACTAATTACAGTGGTGGTCAAAATGTGAAGCACGGCATGCAAAAATCGTGCGTCAAATTAAATTTTGCTGCGTCATTGACCCGAGGTCTCGGGTTAATGGATGCCCTGCTCAGGTGTGCCGAATACATGCATGGTACACAGCCGTGCCATGATCTGTGTGAATTTTACCGGGCCACTGTGATGTTTACCGACGTTGTGTGATTTTTAGGGAACCTACGTGAATTATGAAAATTTGTGTGATTTTTAGCGAACGTGTGTGAATAACAAAAACCTTGTGTGATTTTTAGTGGAATGTGTTCAAAATCTACACTGGGGCGAGGAAAATTACACATTTCTAATCCCTAGTGGATCATGACTTTGAACTTCAGGGAAATTCTCAAAATAACATCTTATTGAAATAATTTAGGCAAAAAAGAAAACCAAACAATTTTCCTTTTCTCATTTGTATTTTTGTTCCACTGGCAAACACCAAAAATTGGGATTTTCCTCACGCAAGTATGAATTATCAACTTTTCCTCTAAGATTGAAATTGGCGTGAGCTAATTCCTGTAAAATCATGAAAATTTACATCTGATTGAGTTAATCCTCATATTGTGAGGAAATTGATTTAATCCCTCTATTGTGAGGAAATTGAGTTAATCCCTATATTGTGAGGAAATTGTTCCAAATTAAGATATTGTCCTGTTTTAATGATTTTTATACGCCCGACCCGACGTACATTATAATGTTATCATGTTGGCGGGTGGGCGGGCACATATGGTGTCCGGACCATAACTCTCGACCCAGGCTCTCCATACTTGACAGAAATACACATCTAATGAGCCGGAGTGTCGCATACCAAAATCATGCCCCTGACCCCCCCCCCCCCCCGTATTTGTGGAGTTATTCCCCTTTGATGATTTTACTTGTCCGGACCATAACACCAATACTGCTCGACCCAGGCTCTCCATACTTGACACAAATATACATCTTGATGACTCGGAGTGTGGCATACCAAAATCATACCCCTTTCCCCCGTATTTGCGGAGTTATTCCCCTTTGATGATTTTACTTGTCCGGACCATAACTCCAATACTACTTTACCCAGGCTCTCCATACTTGACACAAATATACCTCTTGATGACTCGGAGTGTCGCATACCAAAATCATGCCCCCTTTCCCCCATATTTGCGGAGTTATTCCCCTTTGATGATTTTACTTGTCCGGACCATAACTCCAATACTACTTTACCCAGGCTAAATATTGCGCGGGCGTATGTTACGGCCCTGCAACGGGCCCTTGTTTATTTGTATGTACATCATGGGAAATCGCCGCCATCAACTGAGCTCTGCTTGGTTCAAATTTAGATATTGTCCGATTTTGATGAAACTTGATATGTAGGAACATCATTGAACACCGGTCGCTCTCGTAGCCTCACTTTCACATTTAAACAAAACGGTCGCCAATTCCTGGCCTCTGATTGGTCAATATGTAGATAATGTTCAATTTCAATTAGATTTGATATATGGGGGTATTAAGGGGATTGCAAATTCAACTTGATTGGTTTTGTTGCCTTTATACGAACAACAGTCTTTTTATTGGTCGAAACTTAGATATTGAGCGATTTTGACAAAACATGCTCACACAGAGTTATCGCCCCTTACTACACTTCATTCCATCTGTGACATCCTTCAGGTGTCACCCTCTAGTATGGAATGAAGTGCAGTAAGGAGGAGATAACAGAGTTATCGTTCCTTACGGAACGTAATGTATACACGGCTACTTCTGCCTATTTTGCCGGATATAGTCGCGATTTGAGGGCAAAGAAAACTGTCCGTAACTTCTTGATGAAACTTTCCACACTTGTAAAACTCGGTGTGATCTACGTCCTGAAATATTCGGTATATCTGGGAAAAATCTAGTTATGGAGATATTTGGGGCCAAACACGCCAAAATCGACACTTTGGCTGCTGGTTTCTGTATAACTCAACCTGGAGAATTCAATCTTAAAGCAGACGAACTGAAACTCCAAATGTAGCAAGTAGAGGTAATTCCGAAGAAAAGGCCGTGTTTGGTTTTTCGATATCTGTCATAGAACGGCCACAATAGGGCTTTAAAAATGGGTTGTATTTTGGCGAGGTCTCATGGAAACCAGAGGAGGATTCCGGATGTTACGTCACGAGGGACGTCACAAGTATGTGTGGAATGTAGTGTATTGGGGGACGGAACGTAATGTACATGCAGCTAATTCTGACTACTTTGCCGGAGCTTACTGAAAAACGACTCATTACATTTTGATAAAACTTTCCACACTTGCTAAAGTCGGTGTGATCTATGTTCTGGCAGTTCCCTTATATATGGGGAAATTTTAGTTATGGAGATATTTTGGGTACAAACACGCCAAAATCGACTATTTGACTGCTGGTTTCTGCACAACTCGGTCTTGAGAATTAACGCATAATGCCAACATACTGAAAATTCACACATCACAAGTACATATAATTCCAAAGAAAATGATATCTTTAGTTTTTCTATATCTATCACAGAACGGCCACAATAGGGTTTTGAACATGGGTACTATGTACCGCGAGCTCACATTCCGGAGAGTCTATTACGGACGTACGTCACGAGTGACGTTATCAAGTCTGTTCCGCTTGTCTGATTGAACTTGTAGCGCTCGGTGAGCTGCTTGTATTTTCACTGTCACTGTCAGTATTTCTTAAAATGTTGAGATTATCAGAGAAAAAATTCCCCAAAATG
>NW_022980832.1:0-12999 GCF_902652985.1 Pecten maximus
TGTTTTCCCAAAAATCACGAACCATATATGTTCCTAAATTCTGCTGAGGTAGTCCGCTCCCACATTGTCTTTACCTTTGATGGATCGAATTCTGAGTCGGTATGGTTGCAGGAGAAGTGCCCAGCGCATCAGTCTGGCATTGGCTGTCTTTGATCGGTGCAAATAGGTGAGAGGCTGATGGTCTGTCTCTAGAATAAATTCCTTTCCATAAATGTATGGCTCGAACTTTTGCACTGCCCATACTATTGCTAAACATTCCTTTTCTACGATGGCATAATTCTTCTCCCTCGGTAGAAGCTTTCGACTTGCATATGCCACCGGCATCTTCTGTCCGTTTTCTTCTTGAAGAAGAACAGCACTCAACCCTGTGTTAGAGGCGTCAGTGCGTAGGATGAACTCTTGGTCCAGATCGGGTAACTTCAAAACAGGTTTTGCCGTCAGCAACCTTTTGAGAGTCGTATAAGCCATCTCATGACTCGTTTCCCATTTGACCTGAGTAGAATTCCCTTTCTTAGTTAGGTCTGTTAAGGGAACAGCAATCGCGGGCAAAAATTTGCGAAAAATCGTCTGTAAAAATCCCGCCAATCCTAAGAAAATGATTCGTAAAACCCTGTTTTTCTTTGTGATTTGGTTCGAGGGGGCATTTTTCCAAAGTGGCCGCTAACTTTAGATTCCTCAAGTTTTTGTAACCTGCCCCATTTTCCCACAATGTGTCCCTAGGCAAGGTAAAACTTCCCCCGAATCCTATGGCGCATTTTACTTGGTCTTTGCAGTAAGTCCCCGCCTCACGTAGAGACGCTTTGAAGAGTTCTTGCAGAATGTCCCCCTATGTTCCTTTCCCCGTGCTCCATTATCTGTTATAGATAAGGATATCGTCGATAAAATTATCGATATTGTCTCCATCCCCACGTAATAGCTTTTTCGCGCATCACAAACCGACTAAAACGTTGCTTGGCTGGCGCGCGTTTCATCAATCCAAAATGGCAATCATTCTGAATTTGAAAATAGTCCCTTGTGGAGTGTTGAAATTAAATGCTTGTTCATAGGTTTTTGCTTCTGTAGAGAAGTGGAAACTTTGCCAATGCCTTTTGCTTAACATGCCAAGCTTGGAGAAAAAACTTGGGCAACTAGAAAACTCTCTAGCGAAAAAATTTTCTTCAGTATTTGGGCATAGGTTTTTTCCCCGCGTCGAAAATTGGTGACTTGGTTTCAATCTCCGGAAAATCGATACAAAAAACGGTTTTGGTTCCATCCTTCTTTTTGTAAAAATTTCAAACCCCGGGTTTCACCGATGGAAGGGGGGGGAAAAAAGGTTTAAATATTTTTTTTTCAACCTTTTTCTTTAAATTCCTTTGTTGGTTTTGAATTTATTGGGCAAGTATTTTTTCTGCCCCTTCTGGGAATGGGTCCAAAGGGGCGCTAAATTTGTCCCTGGAAAAACGTCCAAAAAACCCATCCCTTTCCATCCTTTGTGAGTCTCTTTGACATTTCCTTTGTTTTGTTTCCTCCAACTCTTGCCCGACTTCCAACTTCCCCAATCTTGTCCCCTTACTGGTAGGGGAAACCTTGTTTACAGTTAAGGGAAAAACAGGAGGGTTTTCCCAATTTTCCCGAAGGCAAAGTAAAAAACCTTTATTTAAACAAGGTTTTCCCCAAACAAAAGTTTTCCCAAACGATTTTTTTTAATTCCAAATATTCTTTGAAGGTGAGTTTGTAAGGCTTTTTTTTTCCAACTGTTAATTCCTTTGATAGCCCTCCTGTTTTCTTGATTAAATTTGGGCCCTCCCCGCTTTAAAGATTTGTTCTTTTTGGGTACCCGAACTTTTACTTTTTCCTCTTTTTTAAACTCTTGCGAAAATTTGCCTTTTTAAATTCCCCCCTCTTACAATTTTGGGGTTTCCCTCATTTCCTTTGGGATCTCACAATCTTTCCCCAATCTTTCCCTTTTAAAATGGATTGGGGGACATTATGAGATTCTTTATCGTCATCTGGTAAATTTTCCCCGGTCAGTTTAAAACCCGGAAAATTTTTTTTGGGCTCCCTTTTGGGAAATTCCGGGAAACCTCCATGGGCAACCCCTTTTCCCAAACCAAATTTCCCCTCCCTTTGTTCCTTTCGTCCAATTTTTCAAAAAATCCCAGTACCCTTCCTTTTTGGGGGGTTTCTTTTAAAAAAAAGGGTTAAAGGCCCCTTTCCCCAAAACCAGGTTTTTTTCCTTCAAACAAAAAAAATTTCCAAAGCCTTGTTTTTAATTTTAATTCCAGAAAGTTTTTTTTTCAAGTTTTAAAGTTTTTCAAAATTCAAGGGTTTTGGGGTTTTAAACCCCAATTTGTTTTTCTAAAATTTTTTTTGGGGTTTCCCAATAATTAACTTCTTTTTTACCCTTTGCTTTCCCTTTTATTTAAAATGCCCAGTTCCCCTTTCCTTTTCAATTCGGCCTTTGGAAGTTTTCCTCTTTCGTTTTTTGTTTTGGGAAAAATTCTTTTATTTTCCTTTCCTGTTTGTTTTCCCCCCCTTTGGGGCCCCGGGCCTCTTTTTTCTCTACCCTTGGACCAATTTAAAATAAACCCCAACGGGTTTTTTTTCCCCCCTCCATTTTTCCAAAAAAAGGGGACCTAAAGGTTTTTCCAATAACCTTTTAAAAGGGGGAATTCTTTTTAACTTTCCGAAAAATTTTGACGTTTTTCCAACCTTGCCAAGGGTCCCTGTTAGGCCTTCTCAAACCATTCCTTATTAACCGGCCCCTTCCCCGGAACCAATTTTAAACGGGAGCCCCCAAACCCCCGGCCTTTTATTCCATAAAACCCCACGTTACCTCCTTTCATTTCCGGAAAAAAAAGGTTTGGAAGGGGCATGTCCAACCCCTAAAATTTACCCTATCCCCTAAGCCAACCCTTTGGTTTTTTCCCCCCCTTTTAAAGGGGTTAAAACCCCAACCGTTTTCCAATGCCAAAAGGGTAACCCTTACCCTTTTCTTTTATTTTTTTCTTCCCCTTTTTTCCACCGTCCTTCCTTTCCGGGGCCTTAGGTTTTCCCACTACGTCTTCCCTGGCTTAAATTTTTTTAAATGGCCCTGCTTGGCCAAAAAAATTGCCCAACTCCATTCCCCCCAAAAAATTCCCCCCCTTTCAAATTATCGCCTTCTTTTTCCCCCAAAGTCCGAATAATTTATTTTTTTCCTCCCACAAGTGCCCGGCAACTTTTCCTTTGGGGTACTTTCCCTATAACTGGCTTGGCAATTCCCACCAAACCAATGGGGAAACAATTCCCATTCTAACTTGGGAACTTTAAACCCGGGCACTTAACCTTTTCCCATTTTGTTCCACTTTCTTCCCCGTTCTAAATTTATTCTTCCCCTTTTCAAACCTTTTAAAGCCCTTTTTAAATTTATTCGGCCAAATATTTGGTTTAGTTAAAAAATCCTGCTCTTACATAAATTTTCCCCCTTATTCCAAACCTTCCCGTTCCCTTTTCTTTTTTTTCCGTTTTCAACCGTTAAAACAACCTTCCCAAAATTTTTGGGTCTTCCCCCGGCCCTTTACTTCTAAGTTTTTTTTCCCATGAGCCCAAAACCCTTCTGAATCTTAAAAGGATTTTAATCCCACGGAACAAAAAAAATCTTTATTTGGAAAAATTAATAGGTCTTCCTAAACTTTGGCCTGATTTAAAAACCTTACCCATGAAAATCACCATCCAAGAAAAACTATGGCAAAAAAACCCTGCTCCCCCCTTCTTCTTCCACCTAAAAAACCCTTACTTGGCCTTTAAAAACCGTCCACCTGAAACCACCCCCCTTTTTTCCCTTTCCAATTCCTGAAACTTCCTCTTGGCAAAATATCAACTGTCCCTGGAAGACCTTTTCCATTAGCTAACTCGTGGGACTTTGAAATTCCCGGTAAACATCAAAATTTTTTTGTGGTAAAAGATTATTGATCTTCCCCCGTCAATCTCGTACATAGGAACTTCTCCTTTCAGTGCCCAACTTCCTAAACTTTTCCCAAAGTTCGCCATCATCTTTCTGTTTTTCTTCTTTTTCAGCTCCTCAACACTTACCAATGTCTCGGATAACATTCTGGAACTTTAAGAAGATTTTGTAAGGGGTTCTTTTGTGTTTCCCTCGAAACCACTTGTGGCCCTTCGTCTTCCAACCGCTTGTGGCAGACTCCCACCATCTTCCAATTCTTTTCTTGTTGGGACCTCCAACGGGAAAGGGCTTTTCCTTCCACGTTTAACCAATTATAATCACGTCCATAAAGTGGGGCGAATCTAATACAAAGGCTTCTGTATACCCCTTTGAAGTAAAGGGTGTGGTTCAACATCCCAAAATGAAACAAAAAGGGAACATGGTTGATTTAAAAAGAAACCGTTCTGGCCAAATAATAAGTCTTTGAAATTGGTTTTGAAAAATTCTTGGTTCCTGGGAAATCCCACTAGACTTCTTTTTCACTCCTATCCCCCATCACATCCTGAAATCCTCTTGAAGGAAACGGTCCGCCATCTTTCCCTTCCCACTCGACCCAAAGACAAAACAGGCCATAAAACAATCTTGCTTCCAGGTTACTTTTCATATTACAAAAAGGCCAGGGCTCAACGTCCCTGGTGTGGTTTGCTTGTCATCCTGTACCGTAACTCCCATTGTCTTTTGAAGATATTTTTTCTGTTGGTTGCTTTCCTACTTAATCCTCATGGGCAAAAACTCAGTGGGAAGATCGGGTTAATGGATGGCTAACTCGATTTCTTTCCCAGCTTTTTTCTTCCTTTCGGCAATCTCTCTCGATTAATGTCCCCAACTTTTTTTACAATAAAAAATAAACACCTGTTTTGGTTCCCCCGTTAAACTTTCCTCCGGATTGGTTTTGGTCCTTGAAAGTTGAAAGTTTCCTTGTTGGAAGGTGTTTTCCCAAAGGAAGAAGGGTTCCAGTAGATGGGTGTCCTTGGGGGTCCTACCTTTTCTGTCCGTTTCCTGCCCTTTGGATGGGTTCAAAATTACATTGGGCTCCGTGGTTTTCCTCTTGCTTGAAAACAACTGGTTTCTTGGCCTCTAGCCAGCCCATCTTTTCAGTGGGGATGATGGAATTCCCTCTCCCCTTTCAGGAAAAGTAAACAGATCCCTGGTTACAGCAATAGAGAAATTTGGGTCCCCTCTAAGTATCAAAATCCGTTGAATCCTGGCGTAGGTTTTTTCCGTTTTTGGTAAGCTTCTTATCCATCTTTTGCAGGTAGTTTTTCAATAACGTATAGCAAAACTGTTGGAAAAAGGTTTCACCAAACCCTTTCTGGTCCTCGCTGTCCCGAAACCTTCTTCCCTAAAAACCCTCATCAGTCCAAGGGTCAAAATCCTTTTTAGAAGGGCCCTTTTTTAAGTTCCCCTTTAAAAATCTAAAGACTTGCTAACTGGTGTAATCGTGGGAAAAAACGTCTAAAAGCCTTTTTTTCCCTTTTTCAAATAGCGCGCTTTTAGATTTCGCTTCCCCAGTCATCCCCCTCTTTCCAATGCCTGAAGCTGTAGCGTATCTCTCAAACACTAATGTAAATGGTAAAGCGGTCCATGGTTTAATCCTTTAACTTTTTCAAACAAAAAGGCCGGGTAACTTAGGAACCCTCTCTGCCATAGGTTGGCTCCTCTATAAAGTAAGCAGGGCTTGCTTGGCTGTTTTCCTTGGGGGTCCCCATCCCAGCCCTTGGGATAAGTTCCCATCTTTGGGTAAATTTTTTTCCTTTTTGTGCCTTCTCTTCAGCCCTTTACCTCCACGCCTTCCCGCTTCTATTTCTTGCTTCTTCTTCTGCTAACAATTTTTACCTTTATTCCCTTTTTTCCTCTTTCTTTTTCGGCTCTGGCCCTCTCGCTTCCCGCTTTCTTATTTTTGGCCCCGTTTCCCGCAAGGCATAGCCCTTTCTTCCCTCCTGCCCTCCATCTTTAGAAGCAAAATTTTCCGCTTTCTCTCTTTGCTGCTTTTTTCTTTCCTTTCCTCTCTCCTTTTTTTCCCCGATCCTCCCCTTTCCTTACTTTTTTTCCCCTAAAAAGGGTTTAAAAAATCCTGCATGTGGGTTTTTTCCCTTTATAAACCCCCAAATTTTCCCTTCCCCAAAAAAATGATGATCATGGAAAATTTTTTTTTGACAAATGGCTTTTAATAAATATAGCCAACAACAAAACACATAAATACACTTTAAACCAAAACAAATTTTAACAACAAGAAATGAAAAATACATACCTTTTTTTGGTCCTTTCCCCTGTGAACTTACTTTTGGCTTCAAAAAACCCCTAAGGTTTTACATCCTGTTTAAATCTTTTTTGTTAATTTCTCCAGGTTTTCAAAACCCATCCCAAAAGAATAAAGCAAAGAACAGGCAAAGGGGGAAATATTCTGGTCCCAAGAAAACTGAAATAACTCCCTTTAACCGTAAATTTTGTTTCCGATTTATTCAACAAATGGTTTTTAACGTTTTTTTGGCTCCCACCGCTTTGGCCCCCCAATTTTTTGTTAACCCAGGAAGAGCCGGGGGCCCCCCAACCGAGCCAAATTGATAATCCAGAAAAAAAAACCAGAAAAAAAGAGAAAAATACAAAAAACAAAAACCTTTACACAAAACCAAATTAATAGAACAGTTGTTATTCCAACCCGGCACGTTTAACCCCCACCTTTAAATTTTTTCATCCAATTTTCTACAGATTTCTAAAAAGTCTCTTCCACCCAATGGGGGAAATCCCCCGTCCCTCAGTTGAGTCCCCAATGCCCCCAACAATAACCAGCGTTTTTAACCATACAAATTTTGTTAAAAACCCTGTTCCGCTAAAATAGGTTTTAATTGGTTTTTTCCCCTTTAAAACTTGAAGAAATTTTTACCAATTCCTTCCCTCAAAAAGTTAAAACCTTGGCTCTGAAAAAAAGTTGGGGTTATGTTTTAAACCAAATTTCCTTCCTGTGTCCCCCGGTAAAAGTTATACATAGTTCCTCCAAATCCCTTTGCTACTTTCCCCTTTTCTCCAAGACCAACTGGCGGGTAAACCTTCCTCCACCTTGCCTGTAAACTTGCCCGTTCTTTAACACAACGGGACCTTGAACCCGAAAATTTTTTTATAATCTGGTTTTTGGTTGTCCCTTTGTTCCCTGGTCGATTCTTTTTAAAAGATGATGGTTTTTGTCATGGTTCCTTTTTTTGCTTTGCGGCTTAACAAAGAAGTTCCCCGTTGCCCCCCCCCATCAAGTGGAAAAACCTATAAAACACAAACATATGTGAAATTTAAAACAAACCCCATTCTTTTCCCAAACAACAAAATTAAAATGGCTAGGATTTTGCCCTTAACACTAAAATGACAAAAAAAACCAAAGTTTTCCAAATTTACAAAAATCAAACCTAAAATTCATGTTTTGCTTTCAATTTTAAATAAATCTAAGTTTCGTGTCCCCAAATTTTGTCATAAATACACTGCTTAACCCCCAATTTTAATTTTATTAAAAACAAACCAATATAAAAGCCCGTTGCTTAAAAACGGGTTTCTTAGAATTTTTTTTTAAAACCTGCGCCAAATTTCACGCTAAAACCAATACACCCTAATTACAACCCGGGCTTTCCCTCACAACTTCTCCCCCAACAAACACTACGGTTAATAGTGAAATTGACAATAATTTAACAATGGAACTAAAAATGTCCCCCGATTAAAGTATACTAAAAAATTCTTAGTTTACTTTCTAATTTAACGTTAACAATGCCTTTAACTACCTGTCTTTGATAACAAACATAGTTTTTCCCATGACTTGGAACCGCATGATAGAAAAGATGGCTTTGACCCGTACAGGGGGAACAATAAATATGCATTAAATAACCATTCCCAAAAAACAAATATGATGGAAGGGAAAAAACTTTTTTCCCCAGTCCCTGCCCTTTTTTGGGTTTCCCCCAGGCAAAAAAACCCCGGGGAAAAAAAGGGAAAAAAAAACTACCCGGGGCAATGGACCCCTACCCCCAATTCCCCCCCGTTTTTCTCCCCCTGCCTCTGTCTTTTTCCCCCCTTTTCTTAAATCCCAAACCACCACGTGACTAACGACCCCAAAATAAACTATAAATAAAAAACCCCTAAAAAATATAGCGTGCGTGACATTATCCCCCCCCTTTCCCTAAGAAAATGGTCACAGTTTTTTTTGTCCAAATCCCCCGAAAAAACCATAATTTTTTCCTAAATTTGGCTTTAGGTTAGTCCGCTCCCCCAAAATTGGTTTTTTACCCCTTGGATTTTTGAAATTTCTTGAGTCGGTTGGGGTTTTTAGGAGAATGGGCCCGGCTCTTTCTGGCATTTTGGTTTTTCTTTGATCGGGGGCAAAAAAGGTGAGAGGCTGATGGTCCTTCCCAGAATAAAAATTCCTTTTTTTAAAAATGGGGCCGAAAAAAAATTTTTGCAAAATGCCCAAAAATTTTTCCAAAATTCCTTTTTTTACTGGAAAAAAAATTTTTTTTCCCTGGAAAAAAGCTTTCGACTTGAATGCCCCCGGCATCTTTTTGCCGTTTTTTTTTCTTGAAAAAAAGGGGAAAGCAAAATCAACCCTTTGTTAAGGCGTCCCGTGGGGGGGATGAATTTTTGGCCCCGATGGGAAAAATTTTCAAAACAGGGGGGGGGGTTTTCCGCACAACCTTTTTAGAAATCGAAAAACCCTTTTAAAGATTTTCCCCCTTTGACCTGGTAGTTCCCCCTTTTTTTTTTAGGTCTGGTTTTAAGGGGAACAGCAAATCCCCCGGCCCAAAAAATTTTCGATAAAAATCGCTGTAAAAAACCCGCCCCCTCCTAAGAATGAAACGACCTGTTTTCTTTTGTGATGTTTTGGGGGGGGGCATTTTAAAAAGGGGGGCATTTTAGAAACCCCCAAGTTGTAAAACCCGCCCCTTTTTCCCAAAAATGTTGTCCTAGGCCCCAAAGGTTAAAAATCCCCCCAAAATCCTATGGCGCTTTTTTTCTTTGGTTTTTTTGCAAAATAAGGTTTCCCCCTCACGTAGGGCCCTTTGGGGGGTTCTTGCAAAAAAGGCCCATATGTTCCTCCCAGGTATCTGTTTTAATAAAAGGAAAAAATCGTCGATAAAAATTTATCGATTGCTCCCCCTCCCCCGTTAATAGCTTTTTTTGATCAACCACCCAAACGTTGCTGGGGGGCGTTCATCAAATCCCCAAAGGCTCCCTTTTTTGAATTGGAAAAAAGTCCTTGTTTGGGGTTTTTTAAAAAAAGCTGGGCAAATAGTTTTGGCTTTTTTTTTTGAGAGAAAGGGGGAAAAAATTGCCAATAGCCTTTGCTTAAATCCAGCGGAGAAAAAAAAAGGCAAAATAAAACTCTAGGAAAAATTTCTTTTATATTTTTTGGGATAGGGTTTTTCCCCCCCGAAAAAATTTGACTTGGTTAATCTTCCCCCAATCGATCAAAAAAGGTTTTGTTCCCCCTCCTTTTTTTTGATCAAAAAAAAAAAGGTGCAGAATATTGGGGAAATAGACGGTTCAAATTATTCCATTTCAAAACATCTTCTCTACCTCTTTCTCTGGATTGGTTTTCCTTTCGTATTGGGAAAGGCCAAAAGGGGATGTTTTTAAAATGAAACCGGTTTTTTTGTTGTGGAAGTGTTGATCCAACGTGGACAAACTAAGTTTTTTTTCTTTTCCTGGAAAAATCCGTCAAAAAACATTCCCGGTTATCCAATCCATGAAGACTCTTTGATTCATCTCTTTGCTGATCCGTCAACTCTTGCAGGACATTTTTCCACATCCCTCAAACGTTCTCCTTTCCCCCGGGTTACTTGGTAGAAACCTCTAGTTTTAAATAGTAAACTCTATGTCATCCTTCCTGGTTCCGCCCTTTCCTCTGAAAATAACTTGTTCGTCAATAAACACAGGCCAAGGATTTTCCCCCCAAACCTCCCCAGCGATGTTTCTCTTCTCAGCTTCCCAAATAAATTCTTCAGAAGGTTGATGGTGTTAACGTCTTTGGTTCTTGGGCCCTCTTGGTTAATCCGATAATCCCAATGCTCCTAGTTCTAAAAAACTTCAAATGTTTTCCCAAACCATGGGCCCTCCCCCAAAAGTTTTTGTTGGGCTTTTTTGTTGGTAAAAAAGAACTAGTTTCTTTTGGTCCCCCCTGCTTTTTTAACTCTCTCGACTTTGCCCTTCTATTTAAAATGTCTCCTCTGTAACAACTTTTTGGCATCCTTTTAAAATGTTTCCATGGCGATCTGGCCCAAATCTCTTCCATCTCTCTTTTTTAAGTCAGCTGGACATACTGGTTTGGTAGTTCTTTATTTCGTCATCTGGTTATTTCCTTGGTCCAGTAGTCTTTCAATAATTCATCATGGGACCTCGAACGGCTCTGCCATACAGTTTCGAAAAGGTTTAAAAAACCAAGACTCTCCCCGTGGTTACCTCTTAAGCAAACAGGGGGGGTTTTTAGTTATCGGTTCCCAATCCTTGGGTCTCTCTGCGCTCATCTTCCTCGCATTGCTTCAAGGTAACCATTGAAGCGCTTCTACTAGACCATTGCCACTGGGGGGTTTTGGGAGGGCGTCGTTGTTTTAATGGCGGAATCGACAACAGTCTGCTTATCTCTTTCATCAAATTCGACGTGAACTGTGCCACCTTTGGTCCTGTAAGCATTTCTCCATTGGTACTCCAACCCGACTAAAATATCTTACAAAGCGCCCTCAGCAAAACCCTTTTCGGTTTTTTTAATCCCCTTTAAAGCGCTACGGCCTCTGGGTAAATCTAGTTTGGGCATAGTCGGAACAACTCCGTATATATACCTGGTTTCCCTCTATCCGTAGCAGGTTCCAGAGGTTTCCAACCAAGGTCAACTGCTATCCGCCTTAAAAACGGAGGAGTGTCGATTAAATGGGGATACTCCCTAAAAGGTGCCTTGGGTAATTCTTTCCTTTTCGGGAAGTTGCGCTGGGGAAACACATCACAAGAAACGGCAGGAATCGAGGTTCACGTCACCTTGGAATCCTGGCCAAAGAATTCCGAAAAAAAACTCGACTTGAAAGTTTCGCTTTTTGGCTGTTAAGTGGTCCCGACCAATTGATGGCCTTTGTGAGCAAGTTTATTACTGTCTGGGATACTTCTTTTGGCACTAAACAAACGTCTGAAGACCTTTCCATTTAGCTACTCGTGGGGCTTTGAAAATTCCCGGTTTCATAATCAAATCTTTGTGGGTTAAAAAAAAGATTATTGATTCTTCCCCCGTCATCTCGTTACATAAGGGGGCTCTTTCCTTTCAGTGCCAACTTCCTAAACTTTTCCAAAGTCGCACATTTTTTTTCTTTTTGTTCTTTTCAGCTCCTCAACACTACCATGTCTGGATACATTCTGGAACTTTAAGAGATTTTTAAGGTCTTTTGTTTTTCTCGGACACTTGTGCCCTCGTTCAAAAACCCCTTGTTTTCCAGACTCCACATCTTTCCAATTCTGATCTTTGGGTGGAACTCACGGGAAGGGCTTTTTCCCTTCACGTTACCAATTATCACCCCGGTCAATTTTAAAGTGGGCGAATCTATAAAACAAAGGGCTTTCTGTATACCCCTTGAAGTAAGGTGTGGGCAACATCCAAAAATGAACAAAGGGGGACATGTGATCAAAGAAAAAACGTTCTGCCAAATAAAAGTCTTGGACTTGGTTTTGAAAATCTTGTCTGGATCCCTAGGACTTCTTTTCACTCCTATCCCACCACATCTGAAATCCTTGAGAAAAAGGTCGCCATTTCCTTCCACTCGACCAAAAGACAAACAGGCCATAACCAAACTGCTCCAAGGTACTTTTTCTATTTTACAGAGCCAGGCTTCCAACGTCTGTTGTGTTTGCTGTCATCTGTACCGTACTCCCATGTGGTTCTTTGAAGATTTTTTTCTGTTGGTTTCTTTCCTATTCTCATGGGCAACTCAGTGGAGATCGGGGGGTTTTGGATGCTACTCGATTCTCTCCCGCTTTCCTTCTTTCGGCCCAAACTCTCTCGATTAGTTTCCCAACTTTTTTTAAAAAAAAAAAAACTGTTTGTCCCTTTTAAAACCTTTCCTCCCGGATGGTTTGGTCGCTGAAGTTGAAATTCTTGGGGGAAGGTGTTTCCAAAGGAAGAGGGGTTCCAGTAGAATGGGGGGCTGTGTCCTTACCTTTCTGTCCGTGTTCTTTGGATGTCAATAATTGGCTCGTGTTCCTCTTGCTTGAAACAAACTGGTCTGCAAGTCCCAGCCATCTCTTCAGTGGGGAAAGATGGGAAAATTTCTTCCTTCAGGAAAAGTAACAGATCCTGGTTTACAGCAATAGAGGGAATTTGGTTCTCTAAGTATCAAAAACCTTGGGAATCCTGCGTAGGTTTTTTTTTTTTCCCTTTTGGTAAGCCTCTATCCATCTTTGCAGGTAGTTTTTTAATTTACGTTTAGCAAAACTGTTGGGAAAAAGGTTTCCCCTCCTTCTGGGGCTCCGCTGTTCCGAAACCCTTCCTTCCCAAAACCCCTTTTCATCAGGGCAGGTTCAAATCTTTTTGTAAGGGGCCTTCTTAAGTTCCTCAAAATTTTAAAGACTGCTGAAACTGGTAATCGTGGAAAAAACGTCTAAAGCCTTTCCTTTCAAATAGCGCGCTAGATTCGCTCCCCAGTCAAATTTCCCCCTTCCAATGCTGAAACGTAGCGTATCTCTCAAACCTATGTATGGAAGCGTCCATGTTATCTTTACTTTCATCAAAAGCCGGTAAAACTTAGGACCCTCTCTGCATAGGTGGGCTCTCTATAAGTAGCAGGGCTTGGGCTTGTTCTGGGGGGTCACCAATCCAGCTTGGATAAGTTCCATTTGCCCTAAAATGTTCCCTTTTGTGCCTTCTCTCAGCTTTTTAACCTCACCGTCCGGGTTCTATTTTTTGCTTTTTTTGCTAACAATTTCAACCTTATCCTCTGCTTCTTTTTTTCCGCTTTTGGCCCTCTCGCTCCGCTTTTCTTTTTTTTCAAACAAGCAATAGCTTCTTCTCTCCTCTTTTCCCCAAA